>NC_056737.1:1882053942-1882116442 GCF_019279795.1 Protopterus annectens | reverse complement strand
GTGGTTAACACAACATTACTATTCAGATATTAGATCATGGTGAATGCAACATGTCAAGCCATACAATACCAGAGTAAACACAACCAGTCCAGGATTTAGACCTTTATTGCCAGGCAGTTATGGTTGTCTTATCTGGAAGACCTGTGGGGGGAATGTTTGTTAACACTACCTAACTGTTTCTACAAATATTCACAAAGTCCTAGTTGCAATTATGCATACAGCTTACAACCACTCCCAGGATTCAAACCATGGCTGTGTCTGCTAAAAACACAACAGTTTGCATATCATTCGAGTGAGCTATTGAGAAACTGCTGTTGATTTTTTTAATGTTTTTTGTCTAAGTCTCTCTTGATTGTACAATCTGACCTTGTAATTACAGCATTCTTATACAGACATTCTAGACATATTTTATGTAGTGCAGTGCTGGAAACAATGGTTAACACAGCATTACTATTCAGATATCGGATCTTGGTGAATGCAACATTTCATGCCATACAATACCAGAGTAAACACAACCAGTCCAGGATTTAGAACTTTATTGCCAGGCAGTTACACTTTTATTTAAATATGACCTATATAGGACTATTACTGTCATAATGTCTGGTTTATTCAGTATAAACCATACTCATTGTTATACTGCCATGTGACATTTTACTCCTTTATATTTATTTGGTATGACTACTACAAGCAGGGTTGTTACTCACCACCATCTCGACACAGCCTTTGCAACCTACTGGCATGGGCTTCCTGGTTCACAGCTCACTCAGCTAGAGCTATAATGAAGACATAGAAACATGTATGCATACCTATCCATCACATACAGAGGCTGGACTTTGATAAACAGTTATTGCTATGAATACTTACACACTGCTGGGACATCTCCCCTCTCTCTTGCTTCTTGGACCCACTGTTCCAAGAGCTCCCTCTTCCTCCATTTCAAGTTGGCATAGTGGTGCCAGACCTGCTCACCAGTCCAAGGGATACCAGTGACACTGGTGAGATCACAGGCGAGACTTTCCCAGGCTTCTGCTTTATATTGGGAGCCCTGGTACTGGTCCTGCAGCTGTCTCACATCATGTTTTATTTACCAGGAGTCCTACCATGACCTTGGACTCCTGTATGCCCCTCCAACACCTGCCATACTGCCTACAGTGGAGAGCTACAACCAGTTATGATCTGTATTCCCACCTGTGGGGTTTAAATATGGCCAATTTCCCACCCTTTGCCATAATTGGACGGTTTTGAAAATGCTGAACTAAGTTAAGCTATCGGAAAACCTGCTTAACTATGGTTGGCAATGCTCCACTTAGCTGAGCTACTCATTGCTTAGTATTCATATGTACACAATGCTTACACCTGGTCAGCATAGCTGTGCAATGCTTAGCTTTGCTTATGTTTTATTTTATTGGACTACCACCTGCATGGGATTGATTCATCATTCATTACATAATATAGATTTATTTACCTTCCCTGACATCCCCCAATGTGCTGTAATTACATTTATTCCTGTGCGAATATACTGTATGGGGTACATGTGTTTATATGGGGGTTTCACTACTTTATTACACTGACACCTCACATCTGGGCCTAATACACTACTCTGGTTGAAAAATATAAGTGACTTTCTACATAAATATACAAATAAATGAAAATTGTAATGATTACACATACAAAATGGAAATGGCTTTGGTGAGGCTCGAATCATGAATGACTACATGCATGGAGTACACTCTAACTGCTACACTATTGCACTTATGCTTATGTTGGATTTCTATTGCTATTTAACTTATCGTGCCATTTCAACTGGGCTAAGCCATAGCTAAGCAACGGGCACACCTGCGCAGCTACTCTTAAACTTTATTGCACATGTGAAAAAAAATTATTTGTTGTGTTTTTTACTTTGTGCTGCTGTAGCTTTGTCGCCTCACAGTAAGACGCTGCCCAGTTCGATTCTTAGCTAGAGAGTTTTTTGCATGGAGACATGCGTGAATGGGTGTACCTTCATTGAAGGTTGTGCATCAGGGCTGGTAACTCGGCACGTAAAAATCAACTACCAATCATTAGCAGACCGGAGTTCCACTGTGGCGACCCCTAACCAGGAAAAGCTGAAAGACACAACAACAACAACAATCTTTTAGAATATCCATGCTAATTCTAAACCTGTTATTCTATCAACTTTCTCAGTTTGTAAGGACAATTTTCCTTTATGGCTTTGTCTAGATTCCTTACTCTGTCTGGTTGGGAGGTGTGCGCTATGTGCTTCATACCCTGCCAAATCTTCTTGCTAATGTTAAACTTGTTATTCTATCAACTTTCTGGCTTTATATGGATGATTATCCCTTATGGCTTTGTCCAGATTCCGTACTCTGATGGGTTGGGGGTATTATGAGTGTTTGCGCTCTATTTAAATTGTTGTATGGCAATTCTCGAGTGCAGGGGGCGTGTGTATTGTGAGAGCACTGCTCTCAGACACAGCCCCTGCACTCGTACACAGAGCCGTGTCCATTTTACAGCATGGCAGCACATCTTCATGAATATGCATGGAACGCTGCCATGTTGCACAGGAATAGTCCCTTCCATGCAGGAATAAGCTATTCCTGCACTGAAGTTTACTGAATCTGGGGTTAAGTCTTACCATTAGGCCTAGTATAATTTTTTCACTTGTAGCTCTGTTTGTGTTTCCCTGTATGTATACTTTTTTTAGCTATTTCCGTACTTACTGCCATTATTATTTTTTCACTTTTCATTGTAGCAAACCAGTCCTGCTAGTCACTCGGTGCAATATTCGGAACTGTTTTTGATATTTGCTGCTTGTACTGTTGCTAGAATTATAGATAACAGTATAATACTAGACTAGTCGAAATTAAAGTATTAAGTCATTAATTATCTGTCTCAAGTTGTTGTTAGGCCACTCGTTCCTGGATATGTTCATTGACCATGGTGGATTTGACTGTAGACATTGTTTGATGCTTCTAGAATATCTTATATCCAATCCAATAAGAAAAAAAGCATAAATAATTTGATAGAAATAAATATTTTACAGCAATTATGTGACAGTTTCATATGCTCGAAAAGTGTAACAAACCTGCTTTAAAGCACACATTTTATAATGCAAAATTACAATATTTTCCAGAACCCCCTAAAAATTTTTCCTTGTGCCTTCGGAGCTCGGATATCTATCATCCTGAATTTTCTTTTTAAAGTGTTAGCAACCCTACCCTGACCTGCTATAGTAATGGGAAATAAAAAAGTTATGTACTTATAATATTCCATCTGTGTTGTCCATTTTCATTCTTCCCCAACTGTTGGGTTCAGATCCAATCCTTGGATCTGACTTGTCCATTACTTTAGCTCATGACCATCACAAAACACTTGAGCTTCTCCCTTACTCATAATACACCAACTCCTAGCATACAGCAGAACCCCTAACATAGCTAGCAACTGCAGCAACGCACACATCAAATTTGGTACATCTCCATGTGTTATACATATGTACTGTTGATTACCACATTGCATATCTGACAGTGACATAGACAGATGTGTATGTGCTGCCAAAAGTTTGAAATGTTCATACTTTTACAGGTTATATGAGTGTAGGGAACAACAAAACAGGGCAGCACAAGCCTGACAACAGCAGGGTTTCTGTGGCTGATAATGATGGCAGCATGTACATGGCACTGTCCAATGACACAATGGAACTGTCTTTAAGAATACCATGGGAAAGCGTTCCTTCATCCTGATTTCAGACTCTCTGGATGTACTTGATGACCCCACAACATTATCAGTGCAGGGTGGCTATATATATATATATATATATATATATATATATATATATATATACACACACACACACATATATAAATATATATATATATATATATATATATATATATATATATATATATATATATATATATATAAGATTCCTCTGTGTCCTGTGTAGGTTAAAGAAAAGTTCTAGTGGTTTTGGAAGGTTTGACAGTCTCTGTCATTGTTATCTAAGCAAACACTAGAATTTGTTTCATTGAGGTAGCAGTCACTGGCCCCGAAAAAAATGTTTTTTCCAGAAACACAATTTTGTCGGCTGGTACACATCATCCATTAAATATGCAAAGTTGAACAACATTCTATAAATATTTGCCTAAATTTAAAAATAAAACAATTTTAAAATTGAAATTATCTCAAAGAGTGAGCATACCGATTAGAATGTTCTAAATGCAAGTTTATTGAGATACAGTTTGCATTAAGTACAGCTTCAGAGATAGTGTATGTGACATAAACATGCATGCATTGCAACTATCTCAGGTAGCTATGCAGCTTAGAGGGTTAAGGGCATGAACTTTTTCATGTAGTCCCTGGTTTGACTCCTGTAATATCCATTTACCTACTGTGTGTTTTGGGCAAGTTGCTTAACCATTCAGGACTTCTGAGTCACCTCTGAAAAAGAAGCACATGAGCGTATCTATCTTGTTAATAAATAAATAAAATGCAAGTATATACAATTCAGCAAAATCCTTAGAGTTTTAATGATTAAGAAGCTGACAGAAATTAGTTATAATGGCAAGCTGTATCTCTCTCTTTAGTAGTTCTAGTTATGCTACAACTAAAATACAATTCTGATGTTAGCATTATCATTAAGGCACACGCCCATCTGAACTGAGAAACAGCTACAGATATATATTGTTTCATAAACTGACTATATAAAGAGAGACACTATTTCAAAAAACTTAGTTCCAGAGCATGATATAAACAAGCATAGTATCATCATATGGTGAACTGCTGTGATGCTAAGAGAACCAAAAGAAAATAATGCTAATGCATGCATGTTTCACATTTCATGAACCTTAGGTTTGAAGTAAAAAAAAAAAATGAAAGCATAAAATAATGAGGTAAAGTATTGTGAGAAACAATCATCTTGTTAAAATACGAAAGTAACTGCTTTCTTAGAATGCATCTATAAATAACACACAGTAAGCTTTATTTTTCCCTTTTAGAATATTGCATATGAAATAGTTATGTAAAAGCCGAGAACAGATAGTGTTGCCCAGCATGCTACATCTGAATGTAAAACAGTCAGCTCCCTGCTGTTACTTCTTAGCATCACATTGACACCTAAAAATGACAAGCCTGTTGTACGCAGCCAATTACAAAACCTCTGTTGCTCTAGGCAGGGGGTTGCTTTGCTCAGTACTAAGTGCTGCTTTTCATAAGGTATGAGACAAAATTAAATAATGAAATGGACACCAGGGGACTCCTCACCTTTTTTTTCAGCACAGTGACCCTGTCTAACAGATGGAGGTCATAATCACAGGATAAGAAAGGAAGCACACAGCAGTAGCTGTCAAAACTGATTGTGTATGCAGAATCGTAGACTACAGAGAGTGATAGCATAGCATTACAGAGCAATATAAGAACCATACAAAACATATAAAAAACAAGTCTATCAAATATGCAAATAACTACAGAAATGTGTGCTCAGATAAGGTTATTTGTCTTTTATTGCATTTCCCAATACTTTAGTTTGTTTACTGGGAAAGTCTGACTTGGAACAAAGCCAATTTTCAGCAGTGACCCGGGGAGAAACATTCCAGATGCATGTCTTTGTAAATTTTTGGTGTGAATGTGTGTGTGTGTGTGTGTGTGTGTGTGTGTGTGTGTGTGTGTGTGTGTGTGTGTGTGTGTGTGTGTGTGTGTGTGTGCACTGCTAGATGTAATGTAGCACTTAAGCAGTTATGATGAGCATCAAATCTAATATGTAAAGGTATTTTATACCTTTTCTTTTTACATTAATTATGATGTTGATATATAAAAGGGTGTTTCTGCTTTCCTTCTTCCTTCCTTTCTTTGTATTTATCAGAAAAGTCTGATAGACTGAGAGGTGCAGTATGTAGGAATACAGAATAGCAATTGCTCCAGCTTGTTTTACATTTCTATGATTTTTATGTAATCTGAGAACTCCGTAACCTGGGGGGGGGGGGTTGGGGGCTGACTCTGCACTATCTATTAGGCCTTATGAATGTTTCTGTTAGCACAAGAATCTCTGAAGAGTTTTGAGTAACTCAGGCATGGGACTCTGAAACTCTGTTGCAGAAACTTATAATATTTACCTTGAAATAAGGATACTGAGTTGATTGTTTTATTTACCTTGTTTGAAAGACACAGATTTAGAGTATTTAACTTGTTGTGTCCTGGTTTGAGTGTTTGTCTCCACCTGAGCTTGCAGGGAGAAATAATGGATTGCACATGGGAAGAATTTTATTGTAACTTTGGATTTAGTGAATGAGGTAGTTACACAAGTTTTATATAGTAAACATTTGATTTGAAGAAATGAAGTAATGTTATATTTTAGGGGCTTATTGAAATGGGGAAGTAGGTAGCAAGTTTTTTTTTTTTTTTTTTTTTTGGTATCTGGTCATCTGGTTGTTCAGGTGAGGTTATTATAGGAGGTGTGCATACCTCTCATCTGTATAAATTTGTGCAGAATGTCCAGATTTTTGCCTCGTATTTTTGGTCCATTTTTCGTAAATTTGTAGTTTTCTGGAAAATTAGTGGCAAATCATTAAACATTAAAGTTAGAAAATAATGAGATACAGTTGAGTTTCAGACTTCATACCCTTCAGAAAATTCATGCTAATACAAAGTCTGTTATTCCATCAACTTTCTAAGTTTCTAAGAACAATATTTAAAATTGTCCTTATTTTGGGCCTTTGTCCCACTTTTGTTTATGGCTTTGTCCAGATTTCTTGCTGTAAGAGGTTGAGAGGTATGGAGGAGCGTCAGGAATGGTAAGAGGTGACAGGTAATAGGAAAGGAAGAGAAGGAGTTTGGTTTGGAGAAGCATATTGATATGATTAGGTTGTAATGGTATGATGTGGATTTCTTTGATTGCTCGTTAGATGTAGTATAGTGGGGACTTATGTAGAAGATGCATGGGAGGTGAATGGGTTGGCAGAGGGGGAAGGAGCAGTTAGATGTGAGTCATGTAGACTTAAGAGAAAGGACTATCAAGCATGAATGTTACATCAGCTTTAGTAGCAAGTGAAACATGGCTTTATAACTCACAACTCATGTTCAAACCTAAAAAAACCTATTACTCCCCCCCAAACACTTCTCTCAAGAAAACAACTACATTTAAGTTCCTTTTTCTTGATAGTACAGCCATTGAAGTCACTTCTCATAGCAAATCATTATGGATGATAGTGGATGATAATCTTAAATTCAACCTGTATATAAAAAATTGCATACGAAATCTCATCCAAAACTAGGGATGCTTTATAGAGCCAAAAATTTTCTCACCAACACAAGTAAAGCTGCAATTGCCATGGCTTAACTCCTTCCCACGCTTCTTTATTGTGCTCCCATCCTTGCTAACTTCAAGCATCACAAAAATCAAAACTTGAACAATGTTACAACAAAGTTGCTACATTTGTACCAAAAACCCCTTTCAGAACCCACCACTGTATAGCACTAAAAAGCCTAAATTGGTTAGATCCACTCCATCAACTAACATATACACAACTTCTTACCCACTATAAAATGATTCATATCCATCTGCTTGTCCACAACACTAAATGATATTCTGTACAACTATTATCCTAGTTAGTCACTATGATCACATGACCAAAAACCTCTGCCTGTCCACAAACCTATCAAATCTGCTGAGTATTGTCTGTACTTGTACTATGTAGCTAAGGCTTGAAACTCCTTATCTGAATCCAGCAGGCCAATATCCTCCATCTCATCCTTTACAACCATTCTGAAAGATACCTCGCACAAAATCTCTTTCTCCTTGTTCAACACCAAGATAAACTACATCCATAAATGTGAACACATACTGTTCATACCTTATATCTCCTTACTCTCCCTTCTCCACTGACTTCCTTACTTTTATTAATTTTTCTTCCCTCACCTTTTCACTAAATATACCATGAGCCTGATTTTCTCTCTTTTTATGGCAATTACTGTTTGTATTATACTAACTTGCCTTTAATTTCTTTATAAATTGGTTAAAATGTTTCTAACTTTTATCTCATTGCCATATAAGTTGTATGTATTCCTAACCATTGTTTTTATATTATGTCTAATTTCATATGATTGTTTAAACTGTATTTGTTTTTTTTTTTTGTATTATTTTTAAAGTCTGTAAAATTATTCTTAAAATGTTTTGTAATACTTTGGAGCTTTTCTACCGGGGCCTTCACAGAAAATGGGCTCCTACCCAGTCAGACATTCCTGGTAATTAAATGCCAATAAATAAATAAATAAATAAAATCTATGTGGTGGTGATGTGAAGGGTATGATATAAATTTGGTTTACCATCATAATGTCGACTGGTGAATAGTAGAGCGAGTATGTATGAAAGGAGCGAGGCAACATCCCAAAATTGCGAATACAAATGTTGCAAATCGCAAAATCCCATCCCCTTTTTGACCCATGTTAGCACTTGTTTTTGGGTGTAGAGTGGTCAGAAATGTCGATTTTGGTGTTTTTGTAACATTTTGACTGTTCAGCGTTACAGGATTCACTGACAAAAATCGCTCATATGCAGAGTCGAGCAACGTGTGCTCAACATTATGATAGTAAACCTATAAATTTATGTTTTCATGAAGCTGTCTGGCTGAAAGTGGAGGAGTGAGTAAGCTGCCTGAATATATAGTAAGCGTATTAATGATTCCTATTATGTAATGAAAATTATTTTTATAGTTTGTGCTCTTTGAGTTGGCTTTGGGGATATGTAGTGCAGTAGTTTTGATTGGAGACCTGTTGTTAGTTTATATTTTTAAAAGGCTTGGATAACTAGGAGTAAGAGTTAAATCTGATGGCAGATTTAGAAGAACTTGTATTTATTTGTATAGTTGCCATCAGTGCAGAGCGGTAATTCTGGAGCTATTCATTTGTAGGTGAAATTTGTGTTTAATTTGCACTGAACACAAATTGGTTTAATTGCAATGATTTGCAAATGAGGATATGGAGTATTAACTATTATGTAATGCAACCTTTGGGATGGTAGGAGATGAGGTTGGGAAGGGAAAGAACTGGGATAAATATTAGAGGACCAGTAGTAACCGATCACTGTATTCATGCATGATTCTAAAATATGTACTTTTTGTTTCTTTATTGGAACAACTTTTAAATATTGTAATAAACCTGGATTTGTATTTCTTGTACCCTCAACAGCTCTCAGGTACTTCCTGATTTTGAGTCATGTGGTCCTTTATTTTCATAATGCAGTTTGGGGGATAAACATCTTGTAGTAGACAGGCATGTTGGCAGATTTCAAAACATAAACTTACAAAGACAGTAACACAGTCAATCAGTCACTCAGAAAGGGCAATCAGACAATAAATCAATAAATACTCAAATGCATTCATTGTCAATTAAAAATAATAAAAAAAAATGCAACAGAACAGGACTCCTAGTAAACTGATCATATAGTGCATGGCTTACAGTGAAATAATAGAGACATAACAGTGTTATAAAGTTTGTCATAGGGTGATCACTCTTAGTAAGAAAGTTAGAGATATATGAATCACCACAATAATGTAGTATGTGTGTGTGTTGTACATTGACTGGATTAATACAGGAACACAAACCGTTCAGTAAACTTAAATGGCATCTCAACAAGTTGGAAGCACCACTTGCTTTGGGGACTAGGAAATGCAGGCAGAACCTGATGGGAAACAATGCTGCCCAAAGCACAAAGTTCTATATGCATTTAGGGCTGTATCTTAGGTTTCTGGAGTTCAAGGGTGGGAAAGCCATGCACATGAGCTGTCCCCCAAACTTTTTTTGACATGGTGCACATTTTCAAAACTACATTTCATTTCCTGTTGGGTTAGTAAAGCCTAAAACTCATCCCTCATCTTAGATGGGAAGAATGGAGCTATGGCAGCCATGCCAAACTACAGGTAGCATTACTATACTGCACAACCTGATGGCCTGGTAACTCAACCTGTACATCAGACTTTGCTCCTTTCCAACAATACCAGCTCTGATATACAGGTGGAGCTGTTGCACAAGAGTATGTCAGCTGAACTGAGAGGCCCCAGACAAGTCTGCAAGGTAAGTCTGGGTTATACTCAGAATAGGTAAAGATATTTATTGACACAGAATATTATAGAATCTCTGTACCTGTTCCTGGCATATTCTAACATTCTCAGCTCCCCTATGGCACACCCCGTTCTACACCTGTCTCATCTTACCTCTTTTTACTCACCAGCTTTTCCTTATGCATTCATCTACTATTTTTCTCCACTTAAAACTTCACTATACTATTACAACTGGCTCCATCTTTACCTAAGGATGCAATATCTATGTAAGTCATAAGCTGCAATGTGTAAGTATACAATCGTCAATGTCTCAAATATTACTTTCTCAGCAGCATAATTTTATTTTATTTTTACTGTAAATAGCCAAACTTTGGCTCTGTTCTTGCTCAAACCCAGGATAAACTATATCCCTAAATATGAACAAGTATTAATTCATACCTTACACCTTATTATTGCCCCTTCTTCACTCACTTCCTTACTTCAGTCAATTTCTCTCACTTAACTGCCTAAATATGCCATAATTTTGGTTCATTTTCTCTCATTTCATGTTGTAGTCACTGTTTCTGTTACACTGACTTACCTTTAATTTCTCTAAACTGGCTAAAATTTCTCTAAATATTAAATAATTGTCATACAAATTGTATATAACCAATGTTTTCATATTATGTCTAATTTTGGAATAATTATTTGAACTGTAGATGCTTTTACATTATATTTGAAGTTTGTAAAATTATTGTTCTTAAAATACTTTTTAAAATACTTTGCAGTTTTTCTCTTTGATCCTCTGCTGGAAATGCAGTATTTTTCTCTGGGCCTCCATTGGAGATGGGCACCGACCTAGTTACACTTTCCCTGTAATCAAATGTCAGCAAATAAATAAATAAATAAATAAATAAATGTTGTTTCTTTGTACATATCATTTGTTACACTTTAACATTTCTGGAACCGTATTCCATGATCCTGTAATGAAATGGGGATTTCTAAAGCTGAGACAAACATTTCCAGTAAACAAATGCAAAATGAAATAAAAAAAAATAAATAAAATAAATAAATGTGGGGAGTTTCTTCAATTTAATACATAGAGGTATTTAATTGCATACTCTTTGACCTCCTTATGACATCATCAGAAGGTGCTGCCAGATGACAGAATCAGGAAATAATTGTACAGCTTCTCAGAATGCGCCAAATATAAATAAACCCTGGGATTCAATAAACTCCAGGTAGGCTTCACGAGAAGCCTGTGTGGAGTTTCCATGCATGCACTGTGATGCGTGGTGAGCAGCAGAGCTAATTGTATATTCATGCCATGCACCGCATTTAAACATAAATAGGCACGGTTTCATGGCTGGCAATTGTTGCCGCCCAGGAAACCATGTAACACGACACAGATAGCAAATCTGTCAGAGCACAGTAGGTTAGTGAGTTTGTGCAGAATGCCACAATGTTCACCAGAGCTTAATATATATTATCTTTTATAACTCTCAATCTCTTATTGCAAGAAATCTGGACAAAGTACAACATAATGGAGGGACAATGATCAAAAAATTGGGACAGATTTGTTCTTTTAACATTAGGAATGTGCTAGAATAAATAGGGAGTTATGTGAAGATACATTTTATGAAGGATTTAAAGTCTGTAACTCAAATGTATGTAATTATTGTATGACGTCAGCCCTGAGATCATTATTTAATTATTTTTATTTAACATTTATTTATCAGGAAAGTCCAACTTGGAACAACGCCAATTTTCAGCGGAGGCCCAGGGAGAAATGGCCCAGACACACATCTTTGTAATGTGGGAGGATACTGGAGTACCAGGAGAAAACCCACATATCAATATGGTACAGTACAAACTGCACAGTGAAAATGTATACTATGTGACTGTCACACATGGTGACATAAAAATGGGGAAGATGTCTGTGTGAGATAAGCATCCTTACATGAACAATGCAGAGGACATCTATCAGGGATGTCACATACAGTTGGGGTAGGGTTCATATTATGAAGCTGTGCAAACTGATTTGCCTGAATATGAGTGTAATCTCAGCAGAGGTCTCCTGCAAGTGGAAGACAGGTAAAGGCTCATGGGCAATATTAAAAGAAGCAAGTACAATCGTGAACAATGTCAGAATAATACTACAAGCAATCCTATGTCTCTGACATAACATATGTGATTTAGAGTGATTAGAGATGATTCTACAAACACACTTGTACAACTATTATGACATGTCTGCACTCTGTGAGGGTAATCATGCACAATGTCCAGACACTGCAACATCTGATGGAGGTGTTAGGAGGGACACTGCTATACCTATATGTGGCATTATGATCAATACAGGCTAGTTGACTGGTGTGCATGGCAGATATATATGGCATAATTCACACTGTCCCAAATATTACCTATGCGTAATGTTGCCAAGCAGTTATGTATGTACTGTTTGCATCAGCAGAACAGGTAGTACACGTGCATCTAGTATAATATACTCAGTAGTTGTGTGACATACAAGAAAGGAGTTAGCACTGGGATCACATGCTGGTCAGCATTCCACTTACCATCTACCCCAGGACAAAGGTCACATACCTATTCATCTGATTATAGGGTTTGATGTCTACATTATACTTGGGTTGTGTGTTTGTTTTCCTGAGGTAACAAATCCCCCCATGATTTTTGTCATTGCAGGTGTAGTCATATCTGTGGTAGCAATCTTTAGTGTGGGTTGATACTGTCTGTATTACACTAATATCACAGTTGGAGTCAATGATTTTCCACCATCTGTAGTCCTTCAGTAAGCTGTTTGGGCACAGTATGCATATGCCATCTTTGATGTCTGTCACTTAAATAATTGCTAGGAAAGTGTCTAACAGATAGCCCTGATGTGCCTACCTGATCACTGGACCTGAGATATAGGTCACTTCACACATTTTAATATATGTAGATTCCATATATGTGACACAGTGGTCTACCAACTTGGTAAAATAGGTGTCTATTGCCACATCTGACAGTTCTGAGTGAATACCTCACTTTGAATTTGTGTCAAATGTCTTGGGCTTGTCAAGTTCAAAAGGATGATACTGTTGTTGTCATGCATGCGCTCAATGACCTCTTTCAGAACATCTAACAGATGTAACATACATGATGTAGCATTAACAACTCACACAGATCTGTTGCACTTAGCTGGGATATTACTAGTGTCCATTTAGAAAATGTCCATGATGACATGTTGGTCTACCTCACAGATGAGGAGAGTCAGTATGTATCTATACATGTGTGCAGCATGTGCTGTACCCCCCAACTCAGATGGGTGCATGTTGATGCACACCCTTCTACAGGGACACATTTTGTGTGGAGGGTGTGTTGAAGTGTGTATTCAACTATGCCAGGAAGGTGTATGTGATATGTCACCTGATAGGCAATCTGTGATGTTGTCACAGCCATTGATTCTGCGTGATAGGCCTGGAAGAAGGAAAGACAGTGCATACTGGCTATCCTGATCTGGTCTTGGGTTTGAACACAATCCCCCATGTGGGTATCATTGACAAACTTTCCCAGCTAGGGATTAAACCTTACATCACTACATAGGTCACCACTGACAGAACACTTACTATGAAAGTTGGAGAATTAAGCTGTACCAGTAGAGCTGTCACCACTGGCATACCCCAGTGATCTCTGCTTGGCCCTTTACTGTTTTGAATCTATTTCTCAACAGTTCAAGCTAAAATATACTGCCTCTGGCTTACTGATTTGCTGATTCTGGCATACTGGGTATACTGACAAATGATTGGTGATGCAGCAACACAGTCTTCAAATAAATGAAAGCATGTGTCTTTCTTTTGTCCTTCTGCAAAGTGGAATTTCCTGCAAATGATGGCATTGATAACAGTCCTGCTATGCTGAAACCAAGTGATGCAAGCACTGGGAACACATGTACATATGAATCTGAACTTTAACCACCAATATATTGGCAAAGGCTCTTGCTACCCTCATAGTGCCTTTTTTAGGCAAGGCTCAAAAGACAAACCCGCCTCCATAGGTATCACAAGGGATAATAAACTAAGAGTAATGCAACTCAATGCCATAAGTCTAAACCTCAAGATGTACGCACTCAAAACTCTCCTTAGCATGGAGAACATCGATATCTGTACAGTAACTGAAACCTGGTTCAAGGCTCCCGAGAGCACCCCAGCACTACCAGGTAATACCTCATACAATGCTTTTCGGCCCCAAAACTTGGACCGTACCACAAAAAGAGGGGGAGAATCAATATTCGTCAAAGATACCCACACCTCCAGGTTGGTGGCACAGCACGAAGCATCAGAGACTATCCATGTGCAACTAACAGTGGGTAAAACTGCCTTCCAGTTTATAGCCTGCTACAGACCACCCTCCCAAACCCAGGAACCCCACTCGGCCTTCCTGAGAACACTGGAATATATGAAGGTCTCTCCAAACAACATTATATTGGGCGACTTCAACTACCCAAGCATTGACTGGGAGCATTACTCTAGCTCCAACAACCTAGCCCAAAGGTTTCTAGAATTTGTAAACTCAAATGCTATGGAACAACTTGTTACCACTCCCACAAGAGGGGAAAACATACTGGACCTGATAATCACCAACATGGGGACTCTATGCTCCAGACCAGAATTGTATCCCTCACTGGTAAGATCAGACCATAAACTGATTGGATATTCACATCCCGACTCCACCCACTGCCCTGAAAACCACAGTGAAAAGCTTCTCTAAAGCAAATTTCACACTCCTCAAAACAGAGGTGGAATCCTTCAAAGCCCCCGGGCCTGTGGAATATATGGCCCAGACCACAGAATCCTTTATAAACACATCCTATGAACACCTTCAGGAATGCATGGATCATGCAATCCCAAATAAAACCAAGACCCAATCCTCCAAAGGCAGAGGTCCTGTCTGGTGGACCCCAGCCATAAACAAACTATACAATAGAAGGAGGAAGCTACTACATGATAGAGTAAAATCCCAAAAAGGGAAGGCATCTCTGATCAGTATTAGCAAAATACTACGGGCACTCATAAAATCGTCTAAGGCCAGCTTCGAGAGAAAAATTGCACAGGACACTAAGGATAATCACAAGGCTTTCTTTAGTTATGTTAGGAACCTGGGTGGGAATTCCCAGATATGCTCAGAATTAGCCCAAAATGACAAAAAATACACCAAACCCACAGACATTGCCAACATCCTAGCTGACAGGTACAGCACAAACTTCTCCCCCCTCCCCACCAAAAGGGCAAATATTTATCCCAGCAGAGTGCTGCCCCCCTGACATCTCAGATGCTCAGGTAAGAGCTGCCCTCTCCAAAGCAAAAAACACAGCATCAATAGGACCAGACAGTGTCCCAGGCTGCGTACTACATGAACTCCAAGAAGAGGTAAACCCAAACATAAAACTACTGTTCAATCTCAGCCTTACTACAGGATATGTACCCAAAGAGTGGTGTATAGCAACAATGGTCCCTCTCCACAAAGGTGGTGTCTCAACGGATCCTGGAAACTATCGCCCCATAAGCCTGACTAGCTTGGTCTGCAAAGCTATGGAAAGGATCATCGTGGACCTCATAAATAAAGATATTGGGGACCTACAGACACTGGATCCTACCCAGTTCGGCTTTGTTAAGGGCAGATCCTGCCTCTTAAACCTGGTTGATTTCTTTGAAACAGTCACCAAGGCCATTGACGAGGGGAAGGTGGTCCACACAGCCTACCTGGACCTCGCAAAAGCCTTCGATACAATACCCTACTCGGGCATTATAGATAAGCTCAGCAGCTTAAATATAAACCCCTATGTCACTAGATGGGTTGCAAACTGGCTCAAGGACAGAACCCACATGGTTAGAATTGCTGGAGCTATGTCAGACTCCAAACCAGTTACAAGTGGTGTCCCACAAGGCTCAGTCCTGGGACCTCTCTTGTTCGGTATATATTTCTCAGAGTTACAGGCCAACACGGAAGGAATGTGGCTGACTAAGTTCACAGATGACTGCAAACTGGGCGCCATAATTGACTCTCCAGCCAACACAAGCATCCTCCAAAAGGGCCTCATAGAAACAGAGAACTGGTGCCAGAGCCATGGCCTCAAGCTAAACGTCAAAAAGTGTATAGTCATCTCCTTTGGCAAAAACAAAGTGCCCACAAATTACCACATAGGTGGTAATCTATTAAGTACAGAAGAAGTAATTAGGGACCTGGGGACCCAAGTTGATAGCAATCTCTCATTTGACAACCACGTGGCCAAAGTGGTTAGAAAAACATTTTATGTAGCCCACCTAATCATGAAGGGATTCACATCTAGATCAGGAGAGGTCATCGTGCCTCTTTACTCATCCCTCATCAGGCCCGTAATTGAGTACAATGCCCCTTTTGGGATGTACCTTACCAGACACCTGCAGCAACTGGAAAGGCCCCAAAAGTACCTCACCAAGAGGATCATAGGGCTCAAACAGATGCCATATGCTGCCCAGTTAAAGAAACTCCAGCTCTACTCAGTGGCATACCACCTGCTCAGAGGCGATCTGTGCTTGACGTATAAAGCCATGTCCAACTTGGAATTAATGGACATGCTGCACCTCAGAAAATCGAAATCCCATCAAGCTACGCGCTCGAGAGATGTGAACCTCAGCACTGAAATAAATAGGACATGCTGGAGGGACAGATTCATAACCCAGAGGCTCCCTTCACTCTGGAATAAAATCCCAGTCCAGGTTAGGCAGAGTCCCTCATTGACTCTCTTCATGAGGAATCTTGATGAGTGGATGGGAGATCGTAGGTTTACCCCGGGTATCACTTCTGTGTCACTGTTAGACAGAGGCACAGTATACTAACTCGAAAAAGGGCATAGCAAAATTAATTTAAAATGGGTGGCAAAAGCCAAACACACTCTGGCTAGGCTTATAAATGCCCTAGGGCAGATAGCCTAGTATGAACCTATGAACCTATGAATCTATGAACTATCCACAATGGTATTGAAAGCCTATTTTATGAAAATCATAACTCACACCATCGTATTCACATCTGAGGATTATATTACAGCACTGTACTCAAACCTTATCAGAACACTAATATAGAGTATAATGCTCTCTTTTGCTTGTACCTCAACAGATACATGCAGCAGCTGAAGAGACCACAGGGGTTTCTCACCAAGAAAACACAGGGCCAACAAATCATGCCATAGTGTACGTGGATAGACTGAAAGCCATGTCACAGTAATCTTTATCATATAGGATGAGGTGAATTCTGCCTGGCCTGCAGACAAGTCTCTGACCCTGCCATAGTTGGAATAGTGCACACCCACAAATCAGATATAGCTGATAACATCAGCAGTGTCTGTTCATAGGTTCATAGGTTCATACTAGGCTATCTGCCCGAGGGCATTTACAAGCCTAGCCCATCGTTTTGTGGCTTAGGCCACCCCTTTAGTATGGGGAACTATACCCATTATTTTTCTGTGCCTCTGTCGAGCAGTGACACTGAGGTAATCCCTGGGGTATATCTGCGATCTCCCATCCATTGGTCAAGATTTCTCTTGAACAAGGCCAGCGAGGTGCTCTGCCTCACATGTACCGGGATTTTGTTCCACAGCATAGGGAGTCTTTGGGTGATGAATCTATCCCTCCAGCACGTCCTATTAATAGCCGTGTCAAGGTTTAAGTCTCCCCTTGTGGCTCTGATGGATCTAGATTTTTGAGGTGAAGCATATTCATCAAATCTGGGTTTGACATGGCCTTGTATGTTAGGCAAAGGTCACCTCTGAGCAAGCGTGCTTGACTGAATAGAGCTGGAGTTCTTTCAGTCGGGCAGCATAGGACAGATTTTTGAGACCCTTTATCCTTTTGGTGAGGAACTTTGTGGCCTCTCCAGCTGCTGCAAGTGTCGGGTCAGATACATTCAATGGGGCATTGTACTCAGTCATTGGTCTGATGAGTGATGAGTAAAGGGAGACTATGACCTCCCTTGATCTAGATGAGAATCCCTTCATGATAAGGTGGGCAATGTAGAAGGTCTTCCTAACTACTTTAGCTACATGGGTGTCGAATGACAGATTACTATCAACCTGGGTCCCCAGGTCCCTGATAACTTCTTCTGTGCTCAGTGGATTGCCACCTATTTGGTAGCTAGGGGTAACCTTGTTTTTCCCCCTAGGGTTTGATTATGCATTTTTTGTCTTTTAACTTTAAGCCGTGGCTCTGGCACTAGTTATCCGTTTCTGTGAGACCCTTCTGAAGGATATCTGTGTCAGATGTGTTTTCTACTATGGCGCCCAGTTTGCAGTCATCTGCAAACTTTGTCAGCCATAACCCTCCTGTGTTTGCTTGTACTACGGAAAAGTAGATGCCAAACAAGAGTGGGCCCAGGACTGAGCCCTGTGGGACACCACTTGTGACAGGCTTTGAGTCTGACATGGCGCCAGCAGCTCTGACCCTTTGGGTTCTGTCACTCAGCCAGTTTGCAACCCATCTTGTGATGTATGGGTTGACATTTAAGCTGATGAGTTTTTCAATGATACCCGAATGGGGTATTGTATCGAAGGCCTTAGCCAGATCGAGGTAGGCTGTATGGACTGCCTTTCCTCATCTATGGCTTTGGTGTCTGTTTAGAAAAAGTCAACCAAGTTTAAATGGCATGATCTGTCATTGGCAAAGCCAAACTGGGTTGGATCCAAAGTCTGCAAATTCCCTATGTCTTTATTTATGAGGTCCATTATGATCCTCTCCATGGCTTTGCAGATAAGGCTTGTCAAGCTAATGGGCCGGTAATTTCCAGGGTCGGTGGAGGCACCGCCTTTGTGAAGTGGTACCACAGTTGCAGTGCGCCACTCCTGGGTGTATCCAGAGGTAAGACTTTGATTAAACAGCTGTCCTAGCTGTGGGTTTAATTCCTCATTGAGTTCATGGAGCACACAGCCGGGGACACCATCAGGTCCCATAGATGCTGTGTTTTTTGCTTTGGAGAGAGCAGTTCTCACTTGGGCTGGAGATGTTTGGGGGCTGCAATCGTTTGGTATAGATATCTCTCCTTTGGGGGAGGGGAGAAGTTTGCACTGAACCTGTCAGCCAGTATGTTGGCAATGTCTGTAGGATCAGTAATCTTCACATCATTTTGAACTAGCTCTGAGCATATCTGGGAGTTTCCTCCCAGGTTTCTAACATAGCTAAAGAAGGCCTTATGATTGTCTTTGAGTCTTTAGCTATTTTTCTCTCGAAATTTGCTTTGGATGATTTTATGAGAGCTCTTAGTTTTTACTTATAGTGATCAAGGGTGTCTTACCTTTTAAGGATTTTGCTCTATCTTGTAGTAGCTTCCTCCTTTTGTTGTAGAGTTTGTTTATGGCTGGGGTCCACCAGACTGGATGCTTGCCTTTGGTACAAAGAGTCTTTGTTTTGCTTGGGATTGCCTTATCCATGCAGTCCTGCAGGTGCTGGTAGAAGGCATTTGTAAGTGATTCAGCGGCTTGAGTACTGTTTTCCGCCGGCTCGGGGGCCTTAAAGGAGACCACACTAGTCTTTAGAAGTGTGAAGTCGGCTTTGAGAAGTTCTTTACTGTGGTCTTTTTTATTTCAGGTGGGGGTGGGATGAGGACCTCCAGCGAGATTAGTTTGTGGTCTGATCTCACCAGTGAGGGGTACACCTCCGGTGTTGAACATTGTGCTCCCATGTTCGTGATGATGAGATCAAGTATGTTATCTCCTCTTGTGGGGATGGTGACTAGTTGTTCCATGGCATTTGAGTTTATGAATTCCAGGAACTTTTGGGCTAGGGTGTTTGGGCTTGAGTAGTGTTCCCAGTCTATATTAGGGTAATTGAAGTCACCTAGTATGATGGTGTTTGGTGATACATTTATCCCTCTAGTGTTTTCAGGAAGGCCATGTGAGGTTCCTGAGTTTGTGAGGGTGGCCTGTAACATGCTACAATTTGCAGAGCAGTCTTGCCTATGGTTAATTGCACCTGGATGGTCTCCGATGCATCGTCGCGTTGCCACCAGTCTTGAGGTGTGGGTGTCCTTGATGAATATGGATACCCCTCCTTTCTTGGTATTGTCCAGATTTTGGGGCCGGAACGCATGATATGAGGTAAAACCTGATAGCGCGGGGTGCTCTCAGGAGCCTTGAACCAGGTTTCTGTCACAGCACAGACATCGATGTTCTCCATACTGAGAAGGGCCTTGAGTGCGTGCATTTTGAGATTTAGACTTCTGGCATTGAGCAGCATTACCCTTAGTTTTTTCCTTTTGTGTTCTAGGGTGGTAGGTTTAGAATTTGAGCCTTGCCTAAAAAAGGCACTATGGGGGTGGCAAGAGCCTTTGCCAATATCCGGAATCCCAGGGTGACAGGTGCAAGCCTTGCTAAGCAGCGTGGCTTGTCCAGCATGTCATCCCAGGCAGACAGACACTGGATCCCCTTTGAATGACACCAGTGTTTAAGCCAATTGTTAAAGCTGATCATCTTATCTCTGTATTGTGGCATCATTCTTGGTGAAGGTAGGATACTGCTCAAGGTCAGGGTCATACCTGTCTGGGCTACATAATCAGAGAGCTCCTCAATGTCTCTTTCATGTAGTCCAAGGAGGTGCGTCTCAGGTCGCTTACACCAGCGTGGAAATTTCCCTCACTGGTAAGATCAGACCATAAACTAATCTCATTGGATATTCATCGACTCCACCCACTGCCCTGAAAACCACAGTGAAAAGCTTCTCTAAAGCAAATTTCACACTCCTCAAAACAGAGGTGGAATCCTTCAAAGCCCCCGGGCCTGTGGAATATATGGCCCAGACCACAGAATCCTTTATAAACGCATCCTATGAACACCTTCAGGAATGCATGGATCATGCAATCCCAAATAAAACCAAGACCCAATCCTCCAAAGGCAGAGGTCCTGTCTGGTGGACCCCAGCCATAAACAAACTATACAATAGAAGGAGGAAGCTACTACATGATAGAGTAAAATCCCAAAAAGGGAAGGCATCTCTGATCAGTATTAGCAAAAAACTACGGGCACTCATAAAATCGTCTAAGGCCAGCTTCGAGAGAAAAATTGCACAGGACACTAAGGATAATCACAAGGCTTTCTTTAGTTATGTTAGGAACCTGGGTGGGAATTCCCAGATATGCTCAGAATTAGCCCAACATGACAAAAAATACACCAAACCCACAGACATTGCCAACATGCTAGCTGACAGGTACAGCACAAACTTCTCCCCCCTCCCCACCAAAAGGGCAAATATTTATCCCAGCAGAGTGCTGCCCCCCTGACATCTCAGATGCTCAGGTAAGAGCTGCCCTCTCCAAAGCAAAAAACACAGCATCAATAGGACCAGACAGTGTCCCAGGCTGTGTACTACATGAACTCCAAGAAGAGGTAAACCCAAACATAAAACTACTGTTCAATCTCAGCCTTACTACAGGATATGTACCCAAAGAGTGGTGTATAGCAACAATGGTCCCTCTCCACAAAGGTGGTGTCTCAACGGATCCTGGAAACTATCGCCCCATAAGCCTGACTAGCTTGGTCTGCAAAGCTATGGAAAGGATCATCGTGGACCTCATAAATAAAGATATTGGGGACCTACAGACACTGGATCCTACCCAGTTGGGCTTTGTTAAGGGCAGATCCTGCCTCTTAAACCTGGTTGATTTCTTTGAAACAGTCACCAAGGCCATTGACGAGGGAAGGTGGTCACACAGCCTACCTGGACCTCGCAAAGCCTTCGATACAATACCCTACTCGGGCATTATAGATAAGCTCAGCAGCTTAAATATAAACCCCTATGTCACTAGATGGGTTGCAAACTGGCTCAAGGACAGAACCCACATGGTTAGAATTGCTGGAGCTATGTCAGACTCCAAACCAGTTACAAGTGGTGTCCCACAAGGCTCAGTCCTGGGACCTCTCTTGTTCGGTATATATTTCTCAGAGTTACAGGCCAACACGGAAGGAATGTGGCTGACTAAGTTCACAGATGACTGCAAACTGGGCGCCATAATTGACTCTCCAGCCAACACAAGCATCCTCCAAAAGGGCCTCATAGAAACAGAGAACTGGTGCCAGAGCCATGGCCTCAAGCTAAACGTCAAAAAGTGTATAGTCATCTCCTTTGGCAAAAACAAAGTGCCCACAAATTACCACATAGGTGGTAATCTATTAAGTACAGAAGAAGTAATTAGGGACCTGGGGACCCAAGTTGATAGCAATCTCATTTGACAACCACGTGGCCAAAGTGGTTAGAAAAACATTTTATGTAGCCCACCTAATCATGAAGGGATTCACATCTAGATCAGGAGAGGTCATCGTGCCTCTTTACTCATCCCTCATCAGGCCCATAATTGAGTACAATTCCCCTTTTGGGATGTACCTTACCAGACACCTGCAGCAACTGGAAAGACCCCAAAAGTACCTCACCAAGAGGATCAAAGGGCTCAAACAGATGCCATATGCTGCCCGGTTAAAGAAACTCCAGCTCTACTCAGTGGCATACCGCCTGCTCAGAAGCGATCTGTGCCTGACGTATAAATCCATGTCCAACCCGGAATTAATGGACATGCTGTACCTCATAAAATCCAAATCCCATCGAGCTACGCTCGAGACTTGAACCTCAGCACTGAAATAAATAGGACATGCTGGAGGGACAGATTCATAACCCAGAGGCTCCCTTCACTCTGGAATAAAATCCCAGTCCAGGTTAGGCAGAGTCCCTCATTGACTCTCTTCAAGAGGAATCTTGATGAGTGGATGGGAGATCGTAGGTTTACCCCGGGTATCACTTCTGTGTCACTGTTAGACAGAGGCACAGTATACTAACTCGAAAAAGGGCATAGCAAAATTAATTTAAAATGGGTGGCAAAAGCCAAACACACTCTGGCTAGGCTTATAAATGCCCTAGGGCAGATAGCCTAGTATGAACCTATGAACCTATGAATCTATGAACTATCCACAATGGTATTGAAAGCCTATTTTGTGAAAATCATAACTCACACCATCGTATTCACATCTGAGGATTATATTACAGCACTGTACTCAAACCTTATCAGAACACTAATATAGAGTATAATGCTCTCTTTTGCTTGTACCTCAACAGATACATGCAACAGCTGAAGAGACCACAGGGGTTTCTCACCAAGAAAACACAGGGCCAACAAATCATGCCATAGTGTACGTGGATAGACTGAAAGCCATGTCACAGTAATCTTTATCATATAGGATGAGGTGAATTCTGCCTGGCCTGCAGACAAGTCTCTGACCCTGCCATAGTTGGAATAGTGCACACCCACAAATCAGATATAGCTGATAACATCAGCAGTGTCTGTTGAGAAGAATATGCCAATAACAGTGACCCGCTTGCTGGTGTAAAAGGCTTTCTGTAATGTCGAGCAAGTGCATGCACCCACACACGCGCACACACACACACACACACACACACACACACACACACACACACACACACACACACACACACACACACACACACACTTGACTGCAGTGAGAACAGAACCACTACCTGCCTAAATACACAGAAAGCAGAACTATGTATTTATGGCAAGTGCTACAGCTCAAGTATGACTTGGAGTGTCTCAGACAACACTTTATAGCCGATGATATCAGCAGTATCTGGTGAGGAGAATATTGAAATGACAGTGTCCCATATTCTGGTGTAAAAGTCTCTCTGATGTCAAACAAGTGCACACACACACACACACACACACACACACACACACACACACACACACACACACAAACACACACACCACAGAACCCCTACCTATCTAAATACACAGACTACAGAGATCATTAATTTATACAACCACCATGGCACAAGTCTGACTTTTACAAGGCTGCAGGACAACTTATAGTGGATAACACAGTCAGTGCATGTTAGAGAGAAGAAGTTGTGAGGCCTGCATGAAATGGATGTGTAGACATCTGCAGGTATCAAAATACTGTGAATCCATGGGATTTGAGTGGTAATTATAGGATGCACACTTCTGCTATTCTGCCTACACACACACACACACACACACACACACACACACACACACACACACACACACACACACACACACACACACACACATAGTTGACTGCACAGAGAACAGAACCCCTACCTAAGTAAATTGACTACAGAACTCAGTATTTTCAGCAAGCAACATATCACAAGTCTGATTTTTATAAGGTTGTAGAACAACTTATAGTGCATGACATCAGCACTGGATGTAGGAGAGAAGATGATGGGAGGCCTGCATTGGTTCATAATGTTATAGGTTCCTAGCAGATTAC
The DNA here is from genome assembly GCF_019279795.1 of Protopterus annectens. Classification (NCBI taxonomy): domain Eukaryota; kingdom Metazoa; phylum Chordata; order Ceratodontiformes; family Protopteridae; genus Protopterus; species Protopterus annectens. The sequence goes on along the minus strand of NC_056737.1, from coordinate 1,882,092,100 downwards.
TAGGCTAATGGACCTACAGCCTTTACAAGCGTAGTCATGTAAAAATCCAAGTACCCGTATTAAGCATAGTTAGATGTTCATTGTTAGTAGATCAATTTTGTGATCAGAACTGACTGGCCCTGTACATGAGGGACATAGGTGCCAATGCTGGGGTGAATTAATAATCACCCATCCAGTTGTCAAATTTGCACTTGAATAGGGTTATTGAGGAGCACTGCTTCAAATGCAGTGGAAGCCTAATACAGAGGAGCAGCTTTCTCTGGGAGATATATCTGTCTCTCCAGCATGCTCTGTTTATGCCACAGATGAGGTTGAGATCCCTGAAGCAAGTTATTATTTCCCATTTGATTTTTGGATATCCAGCATTTACATTAGGACAGGGTTCAAGATTGCTCTAAAGGCCAGTCCATGAGTACAGTGACAGGGCTTTCAGTCTTTCCATGTATGTCATAATTTGGAGACCCTGGATTATCTTGGTCAGAAACCTTTGTGGTCTCTCAGGTTACGGAAGGAATTTGGTGAGGTACATAGAGAAGGGAGCATTGTACTCAATTAGTGGTTGATAAGGGTCATGTACAATGGAGCTATGACATCCCTGGTTATGGATGTGATGCCCTTAATTATGATGTAGGCAATGTTGAATGTGTGTCTTACCACTATGGACACATAGGGAATGAAGTTTAGCTTGCTATCAAACTGTGGTCCCAAGTCTCACACCACTGAGTTTAAGCTTAGAGGGGTGCTATGTATAACATAATTAGTAAGGCTACTTTTCTGCCAAAGGGGACAATGAAACATTTTCTTGCATTAAGTTTCAGTCTGTGAGTTTGGCACCAATCATTTGTCTGTGCCAGCCCTTTGTTTAATATGTTAACATCGTTGGGGGAATCTATATGATTGCACCCAGTTGACAATCTTCTGCATACTTGGTAACCCACAGGCCATCTACCTTCACCTGGACTTCAGGGAAATAGTTTCCAAGCAGTAGAGAACTCAGCACAGATCCTTGTCGTAGTCTACTAGTAATTGGTCTAGTGGTGGAGGTGGACGCCCCAACTTTGGCAGTCTGCATTCTGTCAGTGAGCCAGTTGAATACCATCTAGTATTGTATGGGTTAAGATCCAGATGGGAGAGTTTCTCTACAATACCTGAATGGGGAATTGTGTCAAACAGCTTGGCTAAATCAAGATAGACACTATGTCCTTTTTTCCCTCATGCAGGGCTTTGGGGACATTATCAAAGAAGTACAATAGGTTTAATAAGCAAGATCTACCTTTGATAAAACCAATATGGCTCAGATCAAGAGTGTTGAAGGTCACCTATGTCCCTGTGGATAAGGTCCATGATGAAGTTTTCCATAGCCATGCAGATAAGACTGGTTAGGATTATGAGTCAGTAGTTCCCAGGGTCAGTTGATGGATGTGTAGGCATATTCAACTGTGAAGATAGTTCTAGTTCTGCATGTTACCAGACTGACATGCTTTGCATATCACACAACATTTGGTATTAAATTAGGTACTGTAGTTGATATATTTGTGAAAAAGTATTGGAGAAACCAGTGTTGCAGTGCATGGGGGGAGGCAACAGATGGCGCATTGTAAATGTTACATATTGTTCAGTTTAAGTTTTCACAGGTAGTTTTATGGTATAAAAAGTAAATGGAAAGCAAACAGCAGTATTAAATGTTAAATTTGGCTTTGCATAGTGCAGCAGCTAGCAGCAGGTTTGCACGACAACTGGCAAAGTGTTTGTGCATGTGAGATACACATTTATATTATTTCCCTGTTTGTGCATTGTTAAGCAGTGTGCAAACATACAAAGCACTGCTTAAAGTCTGAGAGTTACTACTGAGTCTATGAAATGCATCTGCTGGTTAGCAAACTCATTGACAGCAGGTGTAAATGCATCGATACATTTCTTTTTTTAGCCCAGATGATACTGGGATTGAATGTAGGTGTATTTAATACTTTGAAATAAAAAATGATAATGCAATTACATCAATTTTTTATAGTAAATGTGTTGCTGTGTCTGTTGGCATAGCCCACTGGGCTTAAGCTGTATAGCTCAGAGGTAACAGCAGCATTGTAGGGCCACTCACCATTGCTTGGCATTGGTGCATGATGCCAAGCTCCATACAAACACAGAGGACAAACACTGAAGGGATCCATTGCTTTTTCTGTTACTTATGTGTGTTGTGTGTGATTCCATTTTTTGACCAGATTACAGGTATTAAAATGGGATAGACAAGAAAGTGGTGAAATGGGGAGCAAGCAGGGGGAAGAACAAAGGGAAAGCAATACAGGAATGTGCAGGATGGAGGTAGTAATGAACCATAGCTATCCATTTCTTCAACAGTAAAAACTAATAATATGTGCAGAATATTAGCTAAATTTGGACTGTCACCTCCAGAGAGAGGGATGATAACCACATAGTCATGTTGTATAGCCAAGTGTGTCAAGCAGAAATGTGTGCAAAATGGAGACCTATGTATAGGATGATATTCTTTTGTGGGACAGGTTCCCATTTTCTTTAATTCAGTAAGAGAAGAATGCTGGATAAGGGACATAGATATGTCTGGGTCAGGTAAGTTGGGTATGAGAGGAAGCAAATGCAAACAAGATAAACAAGACAAGAGACAGGGATGGTGAGGGACATGAAAGGTTGAGGGGCACCATGACTGGGGTGAGGGACGGGATGACCCAGGCTCATGCCCGTCAAACTTGGAGACAGTTTAATTCGAGTCCTCATGCACTGGACTGTCATTATTGTACCCTTACTCTACTGGTGGCTGGAGTGCTTGACATCTTCTCCTCCTATGGACCATGAGAGAGAGGAGCCTCTCCATCCAGTGTAGGTGTACAACAATGGTGCAGTGCACAATCCTAGGCTCCAACTCTGGCATCTCCTGGCAGGTAATGAAATCCCCACCTCCGCCACTGCTCCCAGGGCATACCACTGCACCAGCTGTTGGGGCAGTATAACCTGAGGGTGCAGGTAGTGCAGAAGCAGCAGAAGCAATGTTGCCAGGCAGGGTCCCTGACATGCTGAGCATCAGTGCAGGAGAAGATATAGAGGGGGTGGGCTGATCCACTGTGGCTGGCCTACTTCACGGTTCTGTGAAGCATTTAGTGATGTGGTACAGATGGATGACATGGAGACATTTTGACAACACATAATAGAAAATAAAAAAAGAGAGTTAAGGGTTGGGGTGAGAGGAAAAAAAGAGATAAAATTAGTATCATCACGTGATATATAATGCATTAACATAATTATACAACTATTTTATCTGAAGTATAACATTTAAGTAAGCATACTAATAAATACGCACTATAACTACAGATTGCTGACAGTAATCCTTGAAATATGCATATATGCGTGTTCCAATTATACAGATTACAGTTAACAGCACAGCATTTGTCCCCCTTGTAAAAAAGTTTAATTTAATGTAAATGTTATTAAGGAAATGTAGTATTGTATAGTTGCGATTCGTGGTATTTGAACCCATAACGTCTGACTACCATTTAATATTTGTCTCATAAAGTTAATCTGTGCTGTAGAGTAATGTATGCATATTTGCTGTTACAGTTAGGATATGCATGCTTAATTTGCTACAACTGTATAAAGAATCCAAAAGTCTATCTTTAACTTTTAAAACTACAATAACACTTCTCTTGTACTGCATAAGTATCACTTGCTTCCCTCAGTTTCTCCTTTAGAGCATTAGCTGGGGAAAGAATAGAAAAGAATAGAAGAGCATTATGCATACCAGTCCTACCTACATTTACCTTTCTAACTATTACATGTGCTGTCCTACTGTTATACTTACACAGCTGTGAGATGTCCACAGTTTCAAATCCATTCAACCAACAGTTGAGGGTATCCCTTTTATGTCTGTGTAGGTCACTAAAATTATGCCTACACTGCTATCCAGTATGTGGAATTCTAGTAGCACTCAATACAGCCTAAGTCAAACTATTCCACGCTGGGATATAGAATAGTCCCCCTTCAGAAGCCTTTGGCTGTGGCACTTTACCAGGAGTCCAATAAATATCTTGGAATGCTGGACACTCCACCTCTGGGCCCTAAACTGAGCAGCTTCTCATTAAAAGCAAGACATGTCTAATATTTGAACTAGAGCAATGGCAACTGATGCTTTCATGCGTTCCCACCCATTCATGTTATTGCGTTCACTGGTAGTGCGCAAACCCAAGCAAAGATACCAACAGTGTTGCATGATGTTAAGCAGAGCACAGCAATGCCAGGCAAGGAGGAAATAAATACTTGAAACTGACAGGTTAATCTTACACCTGTCTTTAGTTTGAGTGGTGCCTGGTGATCTAGCTAGGAAATATATATTGGAAATTGGGAGGTAACTGTTAGGTGAGTTAAGTTTGCAGACATGCACTGGTGGCATACATGACAAGACTTAACACATTTGTTTTTGCCTTTATGCATTGATAAAATTGATTTTTGTAGTGTGGGATTCAAACCTAGGCATAAGGATCAAAACATTTTCTTCTACACTGTTGATTTTCCATATTTGCCATTGAAGAAGTACTGCTCAGACATACGCAGGAATCATTCATATATACAGGTGGCAGTTCTAGATGTTACACATGTATGTGTATGACCTGACAATGCTCTTGTATATAGATCCAGTTGTTTATGTGTGCTATGTAATTGGGAAGACCATGCAAGTAAAGATAGCAGAATTATACTTCCAAAAATATGGGAGAGAGTATACCCTCAGTCATACATTTGAAAGCACAATATGGCTGTCTTTTCCCTCATACATTTAATTCATATCAGCTCCACTATCTAAAGTGTTATAAGTGAGAGTGAATATAGTGGGAAGTGGAATTATAATAAAAATACAAGGAACATCCTATATTAGAACCCAGGACCATGTATATAGCAGTCCTATACTTAAACCTGCTGCGACAAGAATTTTGAAATAACATTTAAATATTTTCAGTCCAGTGTTATAAACTGCACTGTCACAACAGTAAAAATAGGTTGCACACCCTCTACTAAAACCCATGGCCATCTGTACTCCAGCCCTACACTTATACCTGCTGCCACAGGATTAGTTACATGACATTTCCATAATTTCCTACTCATGCTTAAGTTCTCTGTGTTACCCTCTGCACAATGCTACTTAATGTGTTTGCAGAGTGTCCAACAGAATTAATTGAATGCATCCATTTTCAATTATTGGCTGTCTGCATCCTGTCTGCAAGTGTTGGGAAACATTGCTAACTGCTGCAAAGTATTACTAAGTGTAGTTGTGTGATGGAAAGCCAAAACTGCAACAAAGTATTGTTTTTGACCTTTGCACTTTTACACATGTCCTGTTTGCAGGTGTTTTATCTGCTTCCTGGATGGGCCACTAGCTCAGGTTTGTGCACTGCTAAGCTTTGCATAAGTGAGATAAGCACAGCCAACCATTCATTTTTCTCTGACTCCCTTGTTTGCAGTAAGCAAACACTGGCCAAAAAAAGGAAACGGAGGAAAAGCAATCAATGGCACTACAAACTGTTGGTACAAATGAAATATTTCTACATAGGTCTGGATTTGAACTTATACTCCAATGTGCTTTCAGAACACAGTAAAGGTGCCTTATCCCACTTTGCCATACAAATACCTATTCAACAGGGGACTGAAATTATTCTGCATACAACCAACTGCAACATTATTTACAGTACTATGAAACCATTTTCCTTTTCCCTACCAGTAATCATTCACAGTTGCAATCCATTAAAAACAAACACTGAGGGAGTGCCTACAGAATGCTTGCATATGCTACACAGAGCCAAGTATTTGGGATTCAGCAATCGTAATGAATTCACAACCCATTTGTATCTTTACTGTGCTGACAGCCCTGAATCTACACTAGATAAAGGAAACCATGTAGCTAAGGAAACTGAAGGTGAGGAGACATGTTCATGTGGAGAAAACAACAAAAAGGCTATTACTTTGGGATACAGCTACACAGAAAATGTTTTAACTTGAGAAGGTACGCTTGGATTTCTCAGCTACTGTATATACTGCATTTGCTGAAAAGTCATTAAGAAAAATCTGTTCTATATATATATATATATATATATATATATATATATATATATATATATATATATAGATAGATAGATATTGACTAGCAAATTATATATTTTTATCTGTATATATTAGACATGTACTGATAGCATGGGCATGTTTGTCAGAGCATTTCACAGGTAACATGATTGGCAATATCTTAAAATGGAATGTATTGTGTTAAATCTGAGACATGTTTCAGATGCATTTCATTTAATAGCACTTTCAGCATTTTAATGATGGTTTGTTAGCAAAATGTGTCATTTGCCTGTTCTTTTGGGGGTTGATGAGTAAAGCTGTATCTCTGTTATGGCAAAAACAATGATATGTTGTTATTGTTATCCAGTGGGTAATACTGAAATGTTAACTTTTTCTGTTTTATCTAACAAAAATTAGTTTGTAGTTATGTGATATGTATGTGTATTATGCTTCTGTTGTCTTTTAAAACACTTAAGACATAGTCCCCAGGCATCTCAATCCCTGAAAACCACTCTTCAATGGCCATGAAAATCAGGACATTCTGGAAGCTTTTAGGAAACATGGTGCCTTTCTGCTTAAGAGACGACATGGAGATATGTCAGGCAGAATGCAAATTTTTTCAGCGGCTAGTTACAGATTTCAATGCAGTAGGTGGCTACATCAGGACATATGATCAGGTGCACCACAGGGCTACTGGTATGATCTCATCTGCATGGAGGAGAGCAGCTGCAGTGGCCCATGATCAGATGGGTGTGGATGGGCCTGCTACAGACCCACCACTAACAGCAAATGAGTTCCTGTCCACTGTCAGGGATCTAGACATCTTCCAGGAAAGTGCAGATTGACATTGGTGCTACTGTTTCCAAGTATGTCTCAGCAGGAGCTTTCAAGTAGGCTTTTGTATCTCAATTGTTAAATACTGTTGTATAGTAAAATTTTTATGTTAGTTGTGTTTTACAAGAAATTGGTTGGGGGGATTGATAATTGTTGCAGTTAACATATTCTGATTGATTACACATGGTCAGTCTTGTCATCCAAGTTCTTGATGAAAGTATAGTTTAATGGACATGTCAAGGGCAAAATGTTTTACCCCATGTGTTACTGTTAATTATAATGATGTTGTCCTTAACTTTTCCTTAACTTCTTCCAGAACTATCTGGCATAGGGAGCATATCATCATCTGCACATGGTAAGCAAAACATTTTTATGTCAGTACTGATGAGCAGTTCAAAGAAATGTTTTACTATGTGATGTTGATGTCAGGACTGTTGTGTGTGTATTGCTGTACTGTCTGTAATAGCGGCACCACTGTTAGTTTTTTAGCATACATTGGACTATAATGGTGTAGGTATTAATTTATTCCTTTATTTGCTGCTTATTATCACAGGTGATCCTGACAGTGGAAGTGTGGGACTTCTACTACCCGATGTCAGGGTATCTGCAGACTCCGATCATGATGGTGGCCAAACAGATGCACACCTGGGGGGGGGGTGCAGAGGTTGAATCTGACACTGAGGTTGAAATGCAGCCATCCCTGAAATTCCATCGGTGATGGCAAGTAGGCCTACACCTACCCATTCCAATGAGCCCTCAGATATTGGACAAGTGGAGGGTTAGCAGTCTGTCAGGGAAATGTGGTTACTATGGCTTCAGTGTCTGTTGACTCTGGCCGTAGCAAAAATGTGGGTGAGGTGCCACACAGGAAGGTTGTTAAGGGTGCTCGGAGGAGGCTTGCTGGCCATCTTCCACCTGATCCCGGTGTCTCTTCCTGTGCCAGTCAGCGTATATTTATATCTATATTTTGGAACATCTGCTGGGAGAGAGACAGCATCCTTGTGGGTGTAGGTTTGTCACATCATCTGCTGTTAGCCAATGTGGCCATGTGTGATCATGCTCTTATAGTGGCAGTACTTCCACTGCTCCACCAGTAGTTGAGCTGTCCATACCCAGATGCAGCAGGCCATGGGGTCATGGTCCTAGACAGCCTCCTGAGGGGAGCTCATCCAACAGACATTAGTCACATTCATGTAGCAGCAGTGCATCTGACCGTGGGTCTGGACAATCCAGTGCAACCCCTGACAGACTTAGTTTTCATGGTTGGGTACAACAATGTTGAACTGCCTCCTGTACCATGCACAGCTCACACCTGTCTAACATACCAAGAAGTAGAGCTAGCGCAGAGCTTGGCTGTGTTCATGTAGACACACACACCTGAAGGAGCCATACAGAAACAAACACAGCAGTTACATGGTTCAGCCATGAAGCTTAAAACTCATTTTGTCTCACTGGCCAGTTGTTACTTTATCTGAATGACTTCCTGCTTTTCTTTCTTACTCATACACGCTCACTGACCTTTTGTGTCAATCTAGGCCTGCCCCCCCCCCAACACCCTGTGCAAGTGAGGATAACCATGCCACATCCCTGTTTTCTATCTTTTGGATTCAGTGACACATAAACTTTGTGTCTGATGCTCAGGGTGCATAGCTGACTTAGTGCTTAGTATATCTGCATTTGCGTTTTTGAACTTGTACTTTAGACTTATATTGGTCTTAGAAAGTTAGACAATTGTTAGCATCAAACTTTTTTTCCATCATTATAATTAATGATCTTGTGAGGGTTGGGAAGTCTAAAACTGAAATGTGTATCATTACTTTCTAACTTCTTTCTGTAATGATTTTGCAGTACAAACGTATGGTGCTAAACTGAGGGTGTGCTGTGACCATCACTACTTTTGAGAGGTATGCCAGTGTGAATCTTTGATACCTGAGGCCTACTACTTAATAATGGACACATATAAGTCAAATAAGTCTCTGCAGTTACAACCCTTAGATTATTAACAATAATGATAGAAAAAATGTATAACTTTCTAAGACCAATATAAGTCAAAGGTACAATTATCAGTTCAACATCCCAAATGTATGGTGCTAAACTGAGGGTGTGCTGTGACCATCATTACTTTTGAAAGGTATGACTGTGTGGATCTTTGATGCCTGAGGCCTATTTCTTAATAATGGACACATAAAAGTCAAATAGGTCTCTGCTGTCCCATGTTAAGGTCATTTCTGTACAAATCACCCACCTTTTACTAGCTTACACTGCCAAGTAACAATATGCAAGGCTGTGCCAGTCATTCATATTATACACAATACACTCCAGGTTCAACACTTACCTTGTAAATCTGGCAGTTGCATCAATTTTAGTTCAGAGCTGACTCTGTCTGATGCAAGCAGTACACAGCCATTGCATGGGTAGGTAAAGGTTGTAAGAGTTAACTGGCATCAGTGTTACTATATGTATGTTCATAGGAGGAAGGTTTTAGGCCTTTAGGTGATAAGTGAGTGTGCTATGCATTGTCTCTTAGCCAATGTGAGGGCATATTGGGCATGTCTACATCTGCCTACATCCACAGCAGCTGCCGATTACCCCTCTGACTCCTCACTTGTGTGTGGCTGTGGTGATCTTGCCATTGGTGGTGGGATGTGTGCCCCTTCAATTTGTTGATTCTGCTAAAGCTGTTTTCTCAGGATGTTGTTGTGTAGCATGGCACATGCTGTGAATATTTCAATACATGTACATGGATTATAATGCAGGGCTCCCTCAGATGTATCTAGGCAACAGAACTGCAACTTTAGCAGCATAAATACATGCTCTATGATATTTCTGGATTGAGGGTGTGCATCATTATGGCGTTCTTCAGCAGGTGTGTGTGCATGTCTGATGGGTGTCATCAGCCACGGTTCCAGTGCATAACCTGCATTCCCCAGTAAATGAACCTGTGGGATATCTCCCCTATTTAACATCTGATGCAGTTGGGAAATGTGCCAGATATGTGAGTCGTGGTAACTACCTGGGTTGCCAGCACACATGTTTAAGATGATTCCTTTGGCATTACACACAACTTGGCAGTTAATAGAGTGGGAGCCCTTCCTATTTATGTAAAGCCTTCACTGTTCCCGGGTGGTGCTTTAGTTTCTACATATGTGTAATCTATGTCATCTGGTACTTCAGGGTAGTGTGCTACAGGGTAAAACTCCTGCATATTTCTGGCCCTATCCTCAGAAATGTAGGAAAAATATATGTGTTCACTAGCATGTTGGAGCACAGTATTCAGGCACTGATGGAGGATCCTGGATGCTGTTGCCTCTGGTACCCCCAGCATGTCCACTTTTGGTCTCTGAAAGGTATCTGCATCTAAAATTCTAAGTACTACACATAGCTTTGTCTCTACTGGGATAAGTTCCCCTCAGCTTGTCCTGTGTCTGAGTTGAGGAGTTCCTGTAGTGTGTTTCTATCCACTCTGTAGTGCTATACAATTTTCACATCATGTAGATTGTGATAAGGTAACCAGGGTCTGAAAACTCTTCTCCTTCTTGGCTTTGGTCTATTAGCAGCAGTGGTGGCATAGACATCAGCCTGTTGCACATACACATGAATTAAAGCAACAGTAGTCCCCTAACATTGTTTCTGTGTAGACTACTTTCCGTGGCTGTATTCCAATAGGTTTTGACATTCGCAGTGAAAACCAGTCAACACTGTTGCTTTATAGCTTGTTGAATAGCTCCTCCATCTTGGATTTGATTATTAGCACACAATTCAGCTGCTTTAGCTGTAATTTGCATGCCATGGTGTTTATGTTGTTTGCGCGGCTCTGGGTACCTCTGCACAAAGTGTATAGCCACTTACTGAATCTGAAACATTTTACTACTGTGTAGGCTTTATTGAATCTGTCCATACATCTTTTTAGTCAACAAATACAGGTCCACTGATGTAACTAATGTAAAACCTACATATTTTAGAATCAGAAATTCCATTTCACATTATGAGAACATTAAAGAAGTTATAAGAAAACCTTTGCATGTGATCTTTAAGCATTCAGTTCTTATTGTAAGCAGGCATATATCAGGCTATAAATAACAGCATATCAGTGAATATGAGCACTTGCAGATGGTTAGAGGCATTGTGCCAGATGACTTCTCAGCTATTAGTTTATTTGTTGGTTTTACAGGTGATTTAAATATATCATTTCATGTTTTAAAATAATGTACAGTTTATTACTAAAGTGCAACCACTTAGTAAAAATACCACAATTTTAGAAATATTGCTACAGCAGAACTGTAGAGAAACTAGCTAATACAGTTTTATTCACATTAGAAGCTTTGCTGAAACAAAGCATTATCCAGTGGCAACAGCACCTACCCACCTGACTATTATTGCATTAGTTTGTGTTTGGTATCGATGCATCTAGTGTCATATGTTGTCAATCAGTTGCTGAAAAAGATTCATTAATAGTCAGTCCTATCATCATGGCTGCATTTTAGTGCATATTGGTTCCTTCTGTTCTACTTATTTCACTGAGATGCTTATCAATTTAGGATCACTGAATAACTATACTAATAATGCTGAAAAATATAGCTGTTGTAAGGTGTTATATTTACAGGAAGGCGAATGAAGGGTTTAATGAAAGGGGATAATGAAATTTTGTTATTTTAGGAAATTCTGACCATTTTAGGGGCTGTTCATTACCATGAAACTGCAAGCTTTGTTGGGTATGTAGGAAAGTATTTATTGGGCCATTGGTTTGCATGACTGGATAATGTCTTCTTAATTCAATAAATTGAGAAGCAGTTGAATTTCAGCATATACAGCCATTTGATTTGTTAATTAGAAATATCATCTCAGTCTGTGGAATCTTAGGCTTCTAACCTTCACTACACTCAGCACCAAAGATAGCATTAACAGTGCATTTGCCAGTTGTGCATAGTTAGTGCATCATCAGCATCAATGCTTTCCAGTGACACCCAGGTTCTAAGTTACTTCTTAAAGCATGACTTTACCTAGGCATTACAAGTAGCATCATATTTTTGCTAAATTTCAGTAAAAAGTTGCTGTCCCATGCATTTGTAGGAGTGGTAACGATGGCAGTGAAAAACACTACATGAGGGCAATCAAACAAAGTTATGTAACACACTAGTCTGAGCAGTACTTCATTAAAGGCGTTTGTTGACTGCATCTACAGCATCTGATTAATGATGGTAGTGAGAAGTAAACCCAATGTTATTACTGACTTTGCGATAAAGTATTCTGAAGACATGAGATGATTTGAGATATATTCTATAACTTTGGCCAGACACATAACCGATGTATATGCACGGTTCTTCTAAGGAATATTTAATTACATTTTGGTGAATCTTTAAGAGAATTTTAGAAAATGTAAATATCATCATGGAAAAAAGTGGATATTCTTTTACTACTATGCTGCAACTCAAAAGAAATAACAATGATCCATATTAAGAAGAGTGTCTCCTTAAAAATGACTATTCTAACTGTGATCCTCAAAGGAATAGAACTGAATAAACAAAAGTATATATGATGAGTGGGGTCTATATTAAATCAGCGAACACTTAAAATAGTGAACGCTGATTTATCGACCCCTTGTAAGTGAAAGCTTACAATCTTGAACACTTAGAACAGCGATTTTTTTTCCCTTGGAAAAAAATAATTGTTCCACAAATCAAAAAAAAAAACTTTAAAACATTACATAAAGTGGGGGGCTTCACCCCCCCTCACTTAACTATACCATTTACGAGATTATACTACAGCGAAGAAAATGGCAAAGTAATGGAAGCAGGCAAGTGATTTCTGCTATTTCGATGTTTTGTTGTTTCATGCCTTCAAGTCCGATCAAGACGCATTCAAAAGAATGTGTCTTTGATCACATAATAGGAACCAGATAAGTGTTATGTGAATAATCATGTGCTGAAATGCTGGTGTTTTTTGACATTGGTACAGCTGGTCAAAGTATTTAACAGTCAAAGTTTATTAGATTGACTGTTTCATAATTCAAAGACATTTCCTCTTGTTTGAATTTGCACCACTCTGGAGTTAGTACATTTAATTTCTGGGGGAAAAGTTGTTTCTGGTTTTACTTTTGGTAATTGCAAATGTAAACTATTATTAGTTTATTAAAATCAGTAAAGCACTTTTGTCCGTGGTGTTTTCTCATTTTTTTGGTTTATCACAACTAATTTGTTGAATGCGTAACTCATTACAACAGACACACTAATGCACTTTGCAATGAGTATAAAGAAATAGTGGTTAAAACACTCAAATTGAACTCTAACATATTACTGGATGCCTTCTTCACAGTCCAACAAAACACACACGTGTGTGTATGTGTGTGTGTGTGTGTGTGTGTGTGTGTGTGTGTGTGTGTGTGTGTGTGTGTGTGTGTTTGTGTGTTTGTAATATGACTCCTTGATTAGAGTAGCTGTTTCCTGTTGCTATGGGAACTGTTTCTCTTTCATATTACTTCTTGTTTCTTCCTATATTGTTTCATTTTCTGTTTGTGGAGTTTAAAGTTTCACTTTCTATAGAAGGTTATTTAGTTTTGGATGTCTTTTCCTGCTCTTGATCACTTAATTTTGAGTTTTTAGTGTTTTTATTGCTGCAAAGTGTATTCATTTTGTGTGATAGTTTAAATTCCTGTTATGTTCTATTACAGCAGTAACCCACGGCTGGGTGTGGGTAATGCTGGATTTACCCACGGTTGGTGTAGTTTGGTCATGAGGGCAAAGCCCAAGTGGCCAAACAAAGACAACCGTGGGAAAATGCAGCATTACCCACACCCAGAAATGGGTTATTGCTATTATACAATGACATTATTTAAGAAAAAAAATGATCACTTTTCTTAAATAATGGCATTGTATAATGCCTCCTTGTTGCCCTTCTGCAGCTGTCTGGTATTCTGCGGCAGTTCTGATGTACTGCGCATGCGTATGCTTACACAGTACATCAGAGCTGTGGGTGGAAGGAATGGACACACACACACACACACACACACACACACACACACACACACAGACACACACACATGCACACACGCAGTAAAAAGTGTCTTGTCAGATATTGTTTGACCAGAGAAGTAAATCTGAAGATACAGTATGCAAAACAATTGCAGTAATATGCATGCAGATATAGTACACATAAAAATTACTGTAAACATTCAAATAGATAAAGTCCACTCTGGGATTCATTAAACTCTGTGTAGGCTCCGAGCAAAGCCTACACAGAGTTTACATGTTTGCACTGAAGTGCACAGTGAGTGGCAAGATGCAATGCATATTAATTGCATGTGGTGTGTCTAAGCCAGGTTTTATGGCTGGTATGTGTTTCCAGCCAGGAAGCCATGTGAGCGAACATGGATATCAGTTCTGCATAAAGTGGAGCACATAAGATATGAAGATTTGTATGGAATGCCACAATATTCACTGGGGCTTCACAGATAGCTGTCAGTCTGGTAGTGCAACAAATCTGCACAAAGACCAGCATAATGAGGGGACACATAACCAGAAATAGGAACGTATTTGACATAGATGTCACATAGAAATGTGGAGGAATGAAACTCAAAAATACCTCTCAACCACGTTGAGCAAGAAATCTGGACAAAGCCATAAATAATGGGGGGACAAAGGCCAAAAATAGGAACAGATTTGTAATATTGCTCTTCCAAACCTAGAATGTTGATAGAATAATAGGTTGTACAGTAGCATGAACTTTCTGACAAGCGTGATATTTCAAACTCAAATGTCTGTTATCAGTTTCTGACTTCAGTCCGCAATGACATGACAATGATTTGCCAGAAAACCAAAATGTTATGAGGAAAAGATCACAAAAACATGAGTCAAAAAGTGGACATTCAGCACAAATCAGGTCAGTTGAAAGGTATGCACTCAAATATATGTAATATTGAGTCACATCAGTCCAAATATTATCCCAGTGGTATGGCAGAAAGCCACAAATTTGATAAGGAAAACATCTGGATGTCCTGGGAATATCTGGACATTTGAGAGGTATAAATGTGAAGTATATGGTCCAAACACAGTACAGGGCAGTGTACCTACTGTGCAAAGTATTCTGAAATCTCATTCCAGGTATTCTGTACAAAGGTTGTGTAAATGATCTCTCTAAGATTACATGGACTGGCATGTAAAATGAAGACTCGGGGAAGTGTGTGTATTGAATAGGGACACACAGATAAATTGTAGGAATGAACACAGGGAAAGAGGACAGGTGAAACAACCTAATGTACAGCAGATGAGGGCATATCAATGTAAAACAGTTGCAGAAGCAACACCAATCACATATGGTACAGTAGAGGAGGTACAGTGAAAATGTGTTTTATGTGACTGTTACACAAGGTGACATAGCAATTGGGAGAATGTATGAGATAAGCATCCTTCCATGAATAATGCAGAAGGCATCTATCAGGAATCTGACATACAACTGGGGTAGGGTGCATATTGTGAAGCTGTGCAAACTGATATGCCTGTATATGAGTGCACTCTCAGCAGAGGTCTCAAGCAAGGTGGGCACAGGTAAAGGATCATAAAAAACATTACATGAAACAACCACAATCATGGACAATGTCAGAATAATACCACCAGCAATCCTATACCTCTGACATAATATATGTGATGTAGACTTATGAGAGATGAGTCTGCACACACATACACACACACACACACACACACACACACACACACACACACACACACACACACACACACACACACACACACACAGACTTGAACAACTATTATGATACATCCACACTCTGTGAGGGTAACCATACACACTGTCTTGGCACTGTAACATTTGCTGGAGCTTGGAGGTGTTAGGAAGGTCACTGTTATACCTGTATGCTACAGTATGGGCAATACAGGCTAGTTGCCATGTGTACATGGCATATACACATAGCACGAGCCACACTATCATGAATGATATACATGTCAGTAATGTTGTCAAACACCTATGTATGTAGTGTGTACGTAAGCAGAACAGGTAGTACACATGCATGTGGTGTAGCAACTTGATTGGTGTTCCACACAATTAGACAGTCATGTATATTTCACAAAAAGAATACCTAGGTATGGCAAATAAGCTGTGTGACAGTGCACTGTGACAAAGGTGGTACCTTTCAGTTACACATCACTGGACGATGTGTACAGAGGTACATGAAGAAAGATGCATTGTATACAGTTATTGGTGTGATGAAGGCTGGGAACCATGAAGGTATTATGGCCTCTGATGTGCATGTCCTTCACATACCTAGTACTTGTGTTACATTCAAGGGAGTAATCAACACTGTGACCACATGCTGGTGAATGTACCATTTACCACCTACCTAGGACATGGGTCACATACCTATTGCTCTGATTATAGGGTGTGGTGTCCACATTATACATGGGTGGTGAGTTTGTTTCCTGAATCAACAAATCCCCCATTGTCAATGCAGGTGTGGTCATGGCTGTGGCAACAGTTTTTGGTATGTGTTGATACTGTCTGTATTATACTAATATCACAGTTGGAGTCAGTGACTGCCCACAATCTGTAGTCCTTCAGGAAGTTGTTTGGACACAGCATGTGTATGTCCTCTGTGATGTTGATCACTTAACTAATGGGCAGGCAAGGACCTATCAAACAATCCTGATGTACAGACCTGATCACGGGACCTCAGATATAGGTCATGTCACACATTTTAACATAGTGAGATAACACATATGTGATATACTGGTCAATCCATTTGGTGATATAGCTGTTTATGGCCACACATGACAATGTTGCTTGAATACTTCAGTGTGGATTTGCGGCAAATTCACTTATTTATTTTATTTAACATTTGTTTGCCAGGAAAGTCCGTGAGTGACAAAACCCATTTTCAGTGGAGGCCTGGAGAGAAATGCTCCAGATGCATGTTTTTGGAATGTAGCAGGAAACCAGAGCAACTGAAGGAAAAACCATGCAAACACAGGGAAGACATGCAGGCTTCAATAGAAGGCACTCTAGCCAAGAATCAAACTGGAAAACCTCTTGCTATGAGACAACAACACTAACTACTGCACCACAGCATCGCCAAAATGTTGGTGAAGTTCCACAAGATGATATTGTTGTCATCATGCATACCCTCGATGACCTGTTTGAGGACATCTGTCAGATGTAACAGATCTGATGTAGCATTAACAACTCACTCAGGTCTGTTGCACAAGGACATAATATTACTAGTGTAGATGTACAAGAGGTTCTTGATGTTGGTCAACATCACAGCCAAGGAGAGTTAAGATGTCAATATACATTCATGCAACAGATGCTTTTCCCCCAACTCAGGTGGGTGCATATTGATGTACACCCTTGTATGGGACAATATCCTGTGTAGAGGGTGTGTTAAAGTGCATATTCAAATGTATCAGGAAAGTTTATATGCTGAGTCACACCATAGGTGATCTGTGATCTTTTCACAGCCCAGTGATTCCATGTGGTAGGCCTGGATGAAGGTAAGACAGTACATACTGCCAATCATGACTTAGCCTATGGTTTTGACATAATTCCCCATGCAGGTACCATTGAGAAACCCTCCCATCTGAGGATTAATCCTTATGTCAGTTAATGGGTAACCAACTGGATCACCAACAGACCACATACTGTGAAAGCTGGTGAATCAACCTATATCAGTAGAGCTGTCACCACTGGCAAACCCCAGGGATCTGTGCTTGGCCCTTCACTGTGTAGACTCTATTTGACAGTTTAGGCTAAAGTATATGGCCTTTGGCTTACCAAGTGTGCTGATTCTTCAATATTGTATCCAATCATTGAGTCCACCAATGGTGATAACATAGTACAGGACACAGCTTGTGTATGTCCTCTGTGATGTTGATCACTTAACTAATGGGCAGGAGGAGCTAACGCAGGCAATGGAATGATAGCAAAGGTGCACTATCTAAAAATAAATGCAGAAATGTGTGTTTGTCATGTTGTTCATCTGAAAAGTGGAATTCCACATTAAACACAATAATCCTGCTATGCAGAAATACAGTGATACAAGCACTGGCAGCACATGTAGATAGCAATCTGAGCTTTGACTACCACATATCCACACTGTTATTGAAAGCCTATAATGTGCACATCCTAACTCATGCCATCATACTGATATCTTAATATTGTATGACAGCACTGTAGTCAAACCTCGCCAGAACACTAACAGAGTATAAAGATCTCTTATGGTTGTACCTCACTAGACACATGCAGCAGCTACAGAGACCACAGGGCTTTCTCAGCAAGATAACACAGAGCCTGCAAACTGTGCCATGATGTATGTGGACAAATTAAAAGCCATGTCTCTGTAATCTTTATTGTATAGGATGAGGTGACATCTGCCTAGCCTCCAGGCCAGTCTCTGACCCTGCCCTGGTGGGAATACTGAATATCCAGAAATTTGATATAGCTGATGACATCAGCATTGTCTGCTGAAGGAATATGGTAATGACAGTGTCCCACATGATGCTGTAAAATGCTCTCTGTAATGTCAAGCAACAGCTCACACACAGTTGACTGCAGTGAGTATAGAACCCCTACCTATGTAAACACATAGTACAGAACTCAGTACTTCACAGAAGTGTCACAGCTCAAATCTGAGGAGGAGTGTGTCAGATGACACCTTATAGCTGATGACATCAGCAGCGGCTGTTCAGGAGAATATAACAGTGTCCCACATGGTGCAGTAAAAATGCTCTCTATGATGTCAGGCAACAACTCACACGCACACACACACACACACACACACACACACACACACACACACACACACACACACACACACACACACACACACGCAGTTTACTGCAGTGAAAATAGAACCCCTATCTATGTAAACAGACTACAGAACCCAGTACTTTATTCAAGATCCATAGCTCAAGTCTGAGTAAGACTGTGTTAGACAACACTATATAGTTGATGATATCAGCAGTGTCTGCTGAGAAAAATATAACAGTGTCTCACACGGTGTTGTAAAATGTTCTCTGTAATGTCAAACAACAGTTCACACACACAAAGATGACTGCAGTGAGAATAGAACTCCAACTTATTTAAATATGCAGACTCCAGAACACAGCACTTTACGCAAGTGACACAGCACAAGCCTGATTTTACAAAAGTGCAGGTGAATATATAGTAGATAACATCAGCAGGACATATGAGAGACACGAGGTTGTGTAGGCTGCATGAAATGGATGTGCAGCCATCAACAATACTCTAAATACTGTCAATCCATGGTATTGGAGCAGTAACTGTGGTATACACACTTCTGTTGTTCTGTCTAGACACAGACATGCCCAGTTGGCTGCAGTGAGAACAGAACCCCTGTCTATCTAAGTATACAGACTACAGAACTTTATGCAAGTGCCACAGCACAAATTTGCCTTTTAAAAGAGTGCAGATAAACTTACAGTGGATGAGATCAATAGGCCATGTGGAGACAAGATGTTGGGAAACCTGCATAGGCTCATAGCATTATAGCTTCATAGGAGGCTACTAGCCTAATGGCCCCCAGGTATTTAGAAGCCTAGTTGTGTAAAAACACAAGTACCCTAAATGAGCATAGTTGGATGGGTGTTGTTAGCAGAGCAATTTTGTGAGCAACACCAACTGGCCCTGTCCATGAGGGACATAGCTGCCACCCCACAGGTGACTTTAGACTCACCCAACCAGGAGTCAAGGTTATGCTTGAACTGGGTCATTGAGGAGCACTGCTTCACATGCAGTGGGAACCTATTACAGAGGAGTGTGAATCACTGGGTGAGTTATCTGTCCCTCCAGCATGATTTGTTTATGTCACAGGCTAGGTTGAGAACCCTGGAGCAAGTTATTCTTGTCCCATTTAATTTGCAGATGTCAAACATTTCCAGAAGACCAGGGTCTGAGATTGCACTGTAGGGCAGGCATAAGTCACCTCTCAGCAGCCAGCATGATACGGAGTACAGTAACAGGTCTTTCAGTTTGTCCAGGTATGTCTTGTTTGGAGGGCCTGGAGTCTCCCAGCCACAAACCTGGGTTATCTCCAATTGCTCCAGGTGTCTGTTGAGATACAGACAGACTTGCACATTGTACTCAATTACTGGTCTAATAAGAGTAGACTACAGCTAAGGTAAGACCACCATGGTCTTGGATGTGATGTCCACATATATGATGTGTTTAATGCAGAATGTGTGTGTCACCACTATGGACACATCGTGATGAAAGTGTCAATTGCTATCAATATGTGTTCCCAAGTCTCGCAGCACTGTGTTTGAGCTTAGAGGGGTGCTATGTATATCATAATTAGCAGGGGTACTTCATTGCCAAAGGGAACAATGAGGCATTGTATGATTTAAGGTTCAGTCAGTGAGTTTGGCAGCAATGATTTGTGTATATCAGTGCTTTCTGTAATATGTTACCATCACTGGGGAACTCTATATTTGTGCATCCAGTTACCAGTCATCTGCAGTCTTGATAAACTACAGGCCATCTACCATTGTCTGCACAGCTGAAGGCCCAGCACAGACACTTGTGTTATTCTAATGGCTAGTGGTGAAGGTGCAGTCCCCAACTTTGAGAGTGTGTGTGTTCTGTTTGTGAGCCATTTGCCAATCCATCTACTATGGTATGGCTTAATTCTTACATGGGAGGGAATGGGGGATAGTGCCAAAGGTCTTGGATAACTGAAAATAGGTGGTTTGTCCTGTTATCCCTCATCCATATCTTTGGGGTCAGTATCCAAGAAGTCCACAATGTTTAGTAAGCAAAATCTACCCTTGAGAAAAACAAAATGGGTATGGTCAAGTGTGTTGAAGGTCACCTGTGTCCCTGTGGATTTAGTCCATGCTGATTCCTTCCCTTGCCTTGCAGATAGGGCTTTTTAGGTGCATAGGTCAATAGCTGTAGTTCTGCATGTTACCAGATTGATGTGCATTGCGTAGCACACAACATTTGATATTAAATTTTACGTGGTTGATATATGTGTGGATAAAGTACTGAGACACTAGAATTACAGTGCTGGGGGTGCCAACACAAGGATGTATTGTAAATATATGGCATACTGTTAGAGAAGGCCCTCAGTTTGTAATGCTTCCACATGCAATTCATGTCATATACAGGAAATGGACAGTAAACAGCACTAATACAGCACAACACAGACATTTCCATACTGCGGCGAGCAGCGGATTTGTGTGATGGTTAGCAAAGTGCATATGCATGTGAGATACACAGATATGTACATAGCTACACAGTGCACAAACACAAGTTGCATTGCTAAAGTCTGACAGTATTGAGTCTATGAAATACACATGTTGCTTGACTTACTCTGTGACAGCAAGTGTTAATGCACTGATACATGAAACAAACTTCCGACCAAAACTAGTAAGCAGCAACAATCAGAACCTTGACTCCTAGAACTTGATGTAAAATCTTCTTTATTCGAAACAAAACTGGACCACAACGAAAACAGTAAAAACAGTAATGAACAACAGTACTAAGCGCTTTCACCCTTCCATGTTAGGGCATCATCAGAGTACAACTATATTAAACTAGAACGTCCCTTAAATACTATTGCTTTAATTACTTGATTAAATCAATCAACACTCAATGATAAAGGGTTTGTTCCGCATTAGCAATGAATGCCAAATACAAATAGACATACAAATGGAAACTAAAATAATGATAAAAACAATTTCCAAGAGTTTTAACTCAAATGTCACTTTAAACTTTTTGAATTTTTTGTTCATGCAACAAATCCTCACACTAACATAGACATATTGTATAAATTTGTTTTTATGTTACAAAACAAATTTGAGTGAATTATATAATTATGAATTAAAATAATAAACGTGTTTACAATAATTATTAAATATTGAATATAATAAATATGTATGTAAATAAAGTAGATAAAACTTGTTATTTAATTTTGTCTTTGTGTTACTAAACAAATTTGAGTAAATTTTATTGTTATATTACTAAACAAATTTGAGTAAATTGTACAGTAATTAATTAACATAGTAAACATGTTTTAAGTAATTGTTAAATATAATAAATATGTAATAACTAAATAAGACGTGTTAAAAATGGGAATAAGAAATTTTTTAAAACAGATTTATGACAAAAAGTTAAAATTGTTTAAAAATTATAAATTATACAATTAATACATAAATCACTACTTAATTAAACTCTTTTGTGATGTATGTGTGGAGAATATATATAAAGATAAAAATTCTAAAAAAATATATATATATAAAACAATATATATAAAGTATATATGAAAAAAGTATACAAAACATTGTAGGTGTGTGGTTTGCTTCTAAATGATTTGTGATTTTAACTTCAATATACTTGTAATGGAAACTTGGTCGTTGATACCAGGCCACTTATTGGCGTTTAATCTTAATTGCCAAATACATTCTTTGGCTTCCAACAAAGTCTTGATATCGCCCCCATTAAACAACTTAAATTGTGGTATTCTATCTATTACAAAAAATAAAAACTTATTGAAATTAACACACACCGTACTGTGAATATATAAGGCACTTGTTTGTTTCTTTATCCTAATGTCACTGGTGTGTTCAATGATTTTTAATTTTCTATGTGTTTTTCCTATATAGAATGCCTGACAACTTGTACAAGTAGCAGCATAAACAACCATACAAGTATTGCAATCACAAACTCCTGGACATCTAATTGTTTTTTCATAGTTGTGTATAGATAAATATGGTCCATTGTTGATAAATCTGCATGAACGACAACCACCACATTTGTACATTTTAGATCTCATATTCAATTCATTTTGTAAGGGTTTCTCAAATAAATTCTTTAAACTTCTCCCTTTACTAAAAGTGCATTTTGGTTTATTCCCGAGAATATTCCCCAAATCAACGTTGATTTCTGTAATAATGTTCCATGAATTGTACATCACTTTAACTATTTGTTGAGATTTTTCGTTGAACGGGATAACAAAAGTGTCGTGTCCAACATTCCTAACATTAGATGCATCCTTGTATGGTAATCCGTAGTGTATTATAGGTTTATATAATGTTAATCTATTACTTTTTATGCTATTACCAATACTTGATACCAACTCCTCTGGATAAGCTCTAGAAGTGAACATATTTTTCAATATAGTAAGTTCCTTTAAAAAAGTCTCTTCGCTACTCACTAATCTTGACAGCCTCACCATCTGACCCTTAACTAAATTTGTTTTCTGATGATTCGGGTGGCTACTGTCAAAATGTAAAAATGAATTGGAGTAAGTTTTTTTCCGATAAATATTAGATTCTACTTTGTCATTTTGAATTGAGATTGTGATGTCTAAAAAATTGATCTTTTCAAAAGAAGTGTGACTAATAAATTTCAAAAAACTTGTCGTTAAACCAATGTATGTAATAAATTCTTTAAGGTCAATTTCAGACCCCTTCCAAAAAATTAAGATGTCGTCGAGAAATCTTAAATAAATCAAAATGTTACTCCAATAATTACTAGTAAAAACATGTTCCTCCTCCCATGCTGCCAGGACCAAATTGGCATAAATAGGGGCACATTTAGCCCCCATTGCAACCCCATTTTTTTGTCTGTAATATTGACTGTTAAAATAAATAAAATTATTTTCTAAAACTAATTCCAACATCTGTGTCAACAATCTACATTCAGAGTTGCTATAACCACTGTGTTTGTTGAGGCAAATTTCAAACAACTCAATGCCTTCTTGATGTGGAATTACACTGAATAAATTAACAACATCAATGGTGACCATACAACAATCAAATTTACCATCAACAGAGTTGACAAAAGCACGAATGGAATCCAAACAGTGCCACGAATCTCTAATAATGTGTGGAAATTCTGTCAATACTTTCTTACACTTAAAATCAATATAAGCAGCTAAGGCCTCTGTCTTTGATCCTTTAGCGGAGACTATAGGTCTGAACGGGGGATTATCTAAATGTTTGTGAATTTTTGGAATCCCAAAAATAGAAGGTACTACTGGGAATTCCACTGATAAATAGTGATACATTTGTGCATCAATCATTCCATCCATCAAGAATTCATAAAGCAGCCAATCAATTTTGGTGTAGGCCTTGTCTACATCATGTCTATTCACCTTGTCATAGGTGTCTTCGTCATCCAAAAGTCTAACCATCCTGTTTATATAATCAGAAGTCAACATAATAACTACACCACCTCCTTTATCTGGTTTCATTATTCTAAACTTGTTAGAACTAGTGAGCTCCTTTAAACAGAAACGTTCTGCTGAAGTTAAATTATGTATGATACTGGATTTTTCATTTAGTATCCTTCTTATGTGTGTCTCACAGAGTTTTTCAAATATATGTATAATGAGATTCTGTGGTGGTATATATGTACTATGACGTTTGAGTGTGAGTCCTCCATCTGGTGCAACAGAATTTGAGTCATGAAAAAAGACCTTTAAATTCAATAACCTAGTATATGTTTTTAAATTAATCAGGACATCGCCGATGTCTAACTTAAAGGTCGGCACAAATGTGAATCCTTTACTAAACAATTTTAAATATGTGGTGTCAAATGTCTTGTCAGTAAAATTGTACAAATTGAAACCCATATAGTTTATAACTTCACTTCCATATCTTAAATTTTTCATGCCAGTGTCGACACTTGCAGTATTTTGTTGCACAACTCCAACATCTGAATTTAAACATAATGTTACTGAGGTTCCAAATTGTATACCGTCAGAACAATCAAAATCTACATTACATTGTGTATCATCTTGTGCTACCATCTGCCCCTTCTGTTGCCTCCATTGTTGTAGTTCCTTTGAACATAATAGTTTTGGCTGCCCTGCCTCTCCCTTAGTCTCTGATCTCCTTAGGGCTGGCTGCTCTAAAAAAACTGACTGTGCCTCTTCATCATTATCAAAATTGCCCCGATAGCGTGATTCGTGGTCACCATCAGTATTAAAATCGTTAACATTAGAGCGTGAGTTAATATTCCCATTTGTATTAAAATTTGTAGTAAAATTCCGACCATTCCCTACTACATTTGTGTTCCGAGTCTGTTGTTGTGACTTCATATTTTTATATTCCCTAAAATGATTATATACTCTGTTGTTTTTATAATCATTAGTATCTCTCTCAATTTTCAAATTTTTGATGTCTAAGCCTTTGGTAATGTATCTGTCTAGATCTCTAAAAATATTTTCCATTTTAAACTTATTATACTCAAATAAAACATCAGCCTTAATACCTCTGTCTAAGTTACACAGTTTATCCTTTAAAATATTTAACTTATCATTGTTATTACGAATAATAAGTTTCAGAAGCTCAAAACCAGTATTGTCATAAAGTCCCAATAATTCTGAAAAAAGTGGCGTACCTTCTGCAAACCCATGAGGCAGCTTGAAAATACGTAGTCCCTTTGGGACTTGTTTTAACTCTAATGAGCGTTCTAGAAAGGCATTATCCATCTGCAAAGATTTGAAAGTTTTCAATGTCCTTTCAAATTCTTCAAGCCTTGAATTTAATGTTCCCTGGTTCGGAGCTGTAACAGATCCTGCTCTATTCAAATTTGGCGCTGTTAGGAACAGGCTAAGATCAATGTTTCTGTTTGGTGAATGGTTCCTATGTACATTCACTCTACGGACCGTCTGGTTGTGTTGATTACTACTGTTAACGTTCAGAGGTATCCCCAAAACGTCTTCTCTCCCTGACGTCACTACCTGACGCTGAGGACTGGCCGATCGTTGCCTAGCAACTGCATTGTGTAGGCTAGTATTCGGAGTTGAATGTAGAGTTAGAAGCCGCTCTTGTGAGTCTGTGATAATCATCTCTGCTTCGTTCCCACTAAAACATTGCTGTTCGTTTAAAGCTTTTATGAGCTTGTTTGTGATATCCAGGTGCTCCTGTAGCAGCCGCTGCATCGCGGTAACAATTGTTAAGATAATTCAATAGTCAATACCACAGACTTCGTTGAGCTTGTAAGTGTTCGTAAATACAAGCAAACTTGTAGTATACCGATGTTAATTCTTCAACTTTGTTTAGTTGTCTCAAAATCTTTCAACAGAAAGAAAGACAGGTTACCGTTGCTGATAGCAGTGTTAAAGTATAATATAATGGAACTTCCAACAACGGGTCTATGCCACGATTAGTTTGGTAACAAGTTCAGTTCATTTACGGCGAATTGCCAATTGTAGGTGACTTCAATCGTATTATGAATTAATACAACTATACATTGATAAAGCACCGGATACGGAACAGTCACTTGATTTCCACCATGCGTTTACGAATTCAACATTGCTTGTCATTAAATTGTACACACTGCCACAAAAGTTGTAATTCCAAACAGCCGAGTATAGAGTGTTCACCAAATAATGAACTAATAGTGTGTTAATACCACTTTGTGTTTTTATAAAACTGAATATAGGCTTACTTAAGAAGTTGCACACGATACCACGAACATTAAAGTTCCAAAAAAATCAAATATAAAGTGTTCACCAAGTAGTTCGTTGTAATGTAATTTGCTGGGTTCAATTGAAAAAACAGTTTAAATACAGGGACGTTCTTTTAGCGTTGTTTGCAATACCATCAAGTCGCCAAAACTGTAATTCACATAACAGTATTACCAGTTGCTTTTGATCCGTTTAGGTCCGGCACATATCCACAGTCTAGGTTCAAACAGGAATCTGAAGAAAATGAACTTGAAACAAACTTCCGACCAAAACTAGTAAGCAGCAACAATCAGAACCTTGACTCCTAGAACTTGATGTAAAATCTTCTTTATTCGAAACAAAACTGGACCACAACGAAAACAGTAAAAACAGTAATGAACAACAGTACTAAGCGCTTTCACCCTTCCATGTTAGGGCATCATCAGAGTACAACTATATTAAACTAGAACGTCCCTTAAATACTATTGCTTTAATTACTTGATTAAATCAATCAACACTCAATGATAAAGGGTTTGTTCCGCATTAGCAATGAATGCCAAATACAAATAGACATACAGGAAAAACACATAGAAAATTAAAAACTCGAATCATTGAACACACCAGTGACATTAGGATAAAGAAACAAACAAGTGCCTTATATATTCACGGTGTGTGTTAATTTCAATAAGTTTTTATTTTTTGTAATAGATAGAATACCACAATTTAAGTTGTTTAATGGGGGCGATATCAAGACTTTGTTGGAAGCCAAAGAATGTATTTGGCAATTAAGATTAAACGCCAATAAGTGGCCTGGTATCAACGACCAAGTTTCCATTACAAGTATATTGAAGTTAAAATCACAAATCATTTAGAAGCAAACCACACACCTACAATGTTTTGTATACTTTTTTCATATATACTTTATATATATTGTTTTATATATATATATTTTTTTAAATTTTTATCTTTATATATATTCTCCACACATACATCACAAAAGAGTTTAATTAAGTAGTGATTTATGTATTAATTGTATAATTTATAATTTTTAAACAATTTTAACTTTTTGTCATAAATCTGTTTTAAAATTTCTTATTCCCATTTTTAACACGTCTTATTTAGTTATTACATATTTATTAAATTTAACAATTACTTAAAACATGTTTACTATGTTAATTAATTACTGTACAATTTACTCAAATTTGTTTAGTAATATAACAATAAAATTTACTCAAATTTGTTTAGTAACACAAAGACAAAATTAAATAACAAGTTTTATCTACTTTATTTACATACATATTTATTATATTCAATATTTAATAATTATTGTAAACACGTTTATTATTTTAATTAATAATTATATAATTCACTCAAATTTGTTTTGTAACATAAAAACAAATTTATACAATATGTCTATGTTAGTGTGAGGATTTGTTGCATGAACAAAAAATTCAAAAGTTTATAATTAAGTGACATTTGAGTTAAAACTCTTGGAAATTGTTTTTATCATTATTTTAGTTTCCATTTGTATGTCTATTTGTATTTGGCATTCATTGCTAATGCGGAACAAACCCTTTATCATTGAGTGTTGATTGATTTAATCAAGTAATTAAAGCAATAGTATTTAAGGGACGTTCTAGTTTAATATAGTTGTACTCTGATGATGCCCTAACATGGAAGGGTGAAAGCGCTTAGTACTGTTGTTCATTACTGTTTTTACTGTTTTCGTTGTGGTCCAGTTTTGTTTCGAATAAAGAAGATTTTACATCAAGTTCTAGGAGTCAAGGTTCTGATTGTTAATGCACTGATACATTCCATTTTTTGGGCCAGATGGCACTGGGTTCAAATACAAGTGTATGTAATACTTTAAAATACCTTTCATTATAGACTGATAATGCAATTACATGGATTGTTTATATGAGATGTGTTGCTGTGTGTTGGCATAGCGCAGCCATGTTAAGCGGCATTGTGCAGAGGTAACTTCACATGTTTGCCAGTGCTCACTGTTGGCACATGATGCACACATCTGTGCACTCATGGAGCCAAAAAAAGTGAAAGGATCCATTGCTTTTCCAGCAGCTTATGTGTGTTGTGCATGATTCTATTTTTGACTAAATTAAAGGTGTTAAAATGGGGTAGATAAGAAAATGGTGAAATGGGAAGCAAGCAGGGGGAAGAACAAAGGGAAAACAGGACAGGAATGTACATGAAAGAGGTAGAAAGAACCATAACTATCCATTTCTTTAACAGTGTAAAGTGAAAATATGTGCAAAATATTAACTGAATCTGGATTGTCACCTCCAGAGAGAGGGGTGACCACAATGCAATCATGTCGTATAGCCAAATGGACCAAATCAAGTGAGTCAAGAAGACACGTGTGAATTTTTTTTTGTGGGGCAGGTGCTCATTTATTTATTTACTTTTTTTTTTTTTTTTTTGAGAGAGAGAGAGAGGAATATTAGGGAAGGGACATAGGTATGTCTTGGTCAGATAAGTTGGGTAGGTGTGGAAGCATTTGCAGACAGAAAAAACAAGAGACAGGGATGGTGATGGGCACAAAAGGTTGGAAGGATACCATAATTGGGAAAAGGGTGGGTACAGCCAGTGCCCATGGTCATCAAAATGGGTGACAGTGAGAATAGAGTCCTCACCCACTGGACTGTCATCACTGTCACTTCACTCTGCCAGTGATTGGAGTGCTTGACATCTCCTTCTCCTCCTCCTAGTACTATTCAAAATGAGGGAGATCAGCCTCTCTAGCCGGAGCAGGTGTGTCCCAACAGTGAGGCACACAACCCTGTGCACCATCCTTAGCAAGTCGCAGGAGGTGATGAAATCACAACCTCTGCCACTGGTCTCGGAGGGTACCACTGGACCAATCTCCATGGCAGGACTACCAGAGGGTGAAGGTAGTGCAGGGGCAGTACAGGCAGTGCTCCTAGGTTGTCTTACAGACATGCTGCGCACTGGTGCTGGAGCAAGTGGAGGGGGGACAGGCAGATCCTTTGAGGATGGCCTACCCCACAGTGCTGTGGCGCATTTAGTGATGTGGTACATATGGATGACAAGGACACACTTTGATGACACATAATAAAATAAAAAAATAAACTATAATAATAAAATAAAATAAAAATAAAAAAATAATTTTTACTATAAAATAACATAAAAATAAAAAAAATATTCATAAAGGAAAATAAAAGAAAAGAAAAAATGCCAAACAATTTTTTTTATAAATAATATGAAATAAAATAAAAATAAAATAAAAAAGAGAGATAAAGGTGGGGGTGAGAGAATGAAAACAGATAACATTTGTACCTTCATAAATGACATACAATGCATTAATACAATTATTTGACTCTATTGTCTTAACTTTTACATTTAAGATTACCACCTCCTAACAGATGCAGACTATACTACAGATTCTAGCAAGTAATCCTTGAAATGTGCATATATTGCACATATGCATGTTCCAGTAATACAGATTACACTTTACAACAAGGCATTTGTGCCACTGGTGTAGAGGTTTTAATGTAATGTAAACATTATTGAAGAAATAACAGTACTGTGTAGTTGTAAAGTGTAGTATTTGAACCTTCCACCTCTGACTAAAGTCTAATATTGTACTCTTGGTTTGTGCTACAGACAAATGCATGCATTCTAGCTTTTGCAGCTCAGATATACATGCTCAATTTGATACAACTGTATAAAATACCAAAAAAGTATCTTTAACTTTTAATGATACAATAACACTACTCTGCTGCAGCATACATACCACATTCTTTCCTCATTCTCGCCAGTCTAGCCCTGTGGGTTCTAACATTGCACTCCCGAACACTGGCAACTGTGGAAAAAACAGAAAAGAACAGAACACAATTATGCATACTGGTCTTACCTATATTCAACTTTCTAAGTCTTACAAGTACTTTCTGTAGTTGATACTTAGTCAGGTGTGGAATGTTCTGTGTCCTAAATTCCTTAGTTCAAAGGTCAAGTGCATCCCTCTTATTCCACCTTAGGTCATTGAAATAATGCCTACATTGCTCTCAAGTGTGTGGGATACCTGTGACACTGGATACACCCCAGGCTAAACTATCCCAAGTCTCAGACTTGTACTGGGAGCCAAAATAGTCTCCCTGCAGAAGTCTTTGGTTGTGGTTCTTAACTAGGAGTCCAGTGAATATCCTTGACTCCTGGACACCTCTGTGCCCTAAACCTGGAACCTTCCACATAAATGCCTGCCGTGTCTACTATGGATGAATAGCAAAGGAGAATGATGGGTTCCTGACAGTTCCGGTTATCATATTTACTGGGGTGTGCACTCTGTTTGAAACTGCTGTGCTCCGCTTACCATTGAGCAAATGCATTGCTCAGAAGTGTGCACCCCTAAGCAACATGTGTGCATGATGGTAAGTGGAGAGCAGCAGTGCCAAGCAGTGAGACACTACAGAATTGCAATTAAAATTCCAAGGTTATTGGATGTACAGGCAGTTGTGTATGTGTATTAGGCAAATGTGAAGCCATGCCAGTCCTGATAGCAGAATTATACTTACAGGAATATAGTACACAGTATACCCACAGTCATACATCTGATAATAAATGTGATAATATATAGATAAATAAATAAATAACTTACATAATACTAGTGTCTCAACCATCATACATATAATTAATATCAGGTCCACTATGTCAAGTGTTATGAGCGCAACTATAATGAGAACTGGAACAACAGTAAAAGTGTATGGAATATCCTGCATTCAAATTCAGGACCATGCATATGGTACTTCTACACTTACACCTGTTGCCACAAGAAGGTTAAAATAATGCTTGCCTATATTTCAGTTTATTGCTATAAACTGCACCGTCATAACATTGAAGAAAAGGTTGCACACCCTGTACTAGAACTCAAGACCATCTGTACACTAGCCCTACACACACACCTGCTGTCACAGGACTAGTTGCATGACATTCACTATTTTACTAATCATTCTTTAGGTCTCACTGTTAACCACTGCACGACTCTGCTTAGCTTGCTTGTGCTATGCCCAGTAGCATTAATTGAATGTATCTGGTTTCTATTTTTGGCTGTCTGGGCACTGTGTACTTCCTAGGGGATCCAGTTGTTCAGCTTCCTCATTGGAGTGCTTCAAGCAAATGAGATAAGCACAGCCAAACCTGTCATTCACTTCCTACATACCAATGATTGAGCTACATGCCACATCATGAAAATACTGCCCCCCCAAAATAGACACATAAAGACAGAAGAGGAGAAAAAGGAAAAAAGGGACAAGTACTTGAAATCAAGAACATCAGTTTATGACATACACACAGGAAAATGATAGCTCACATGAGATATGTCTACATAGATCTGCATTTGAACTCTCACTCCAATGTCCCTTCAGAACACAGGATGGGTGTCTTATCCTTTTTTGCCATGGAAACAGGTTTGCAACAAACAACTGAACTCAGTCTGCACACAACCAACCACAGCAGCATCTACAATGACAGCAAACCATATAAGTGTTATTTGTACATTTATTATTTTTGGATGTAGCGCTCCTAGTGATCACACAACCTGGCATGATTATTGCTTTTAAATATATAGCTCTGTCTTACATTTCTGTGTTTTTTGGCCATTTTTCATTTCTCTGACCAGTAACCTGAGACATGCAGTGTGTAATCAATTCTACACCATGGGCCTTAAAATGTGTGAGGATATTAACTGGAAATAATATCATATGCAGTTGCCAACAAATGAAGGGCAGGTTGGATGTTAAGGAACACAACCTATAAATTGTGTGCTGCATACTTACATTTTCAACCTTACTAATGCTTTTTAGATCTAATCTGACACATCCAGTGGAAGTAAAGCAGCCTACAGTGCAGTTATGTTTTCCTTCTCTTAACCAATAATCATTCACAGTTGCAATCCATTAGAACCAAACACTGAGGGAGTGCTGCACTGCACTTGCATCTCCTACACGGATCCAAGTATTTGGGATTCACCAGTTCTAATGTGTTCACACCTCATTTGCATATTCATTGTGCTAACAGCCCTGAATCTACACCATATAAAAGGCAACCGTGTATCTAGGCAAACTGATGGTGAGGACATGTGTTTATTTTGGGAAGACTGCACATACTCTATTTTTTTCAGGATATATCTGTACAGAGGAGTACTGAACTTCAGAAGGTAGGCTTCCATTTTGTCAGCTACATACTTCAGATTCTGGAATGCATTTAAGAAAAATCTGAAGCAAAGGCTTTTACAGTTTTAATCTGTATGCATTAGTTAGAAGTGCACTGATGGCAAGGGCATGTTTGTCAAGCCATATCAGAGATACATGATTGACAATACATGAAAATGGAATGGTGTGTAATAAATACGTACACATGTTTCAGGGGCAGTTCCTTTGATAGCACTTGTAGCATTTCAAATATGGTTTGTTAGCATATGTGTCCTTTTCCTGTTCTTTTTTTTTTGGGGGGGGGGTTGCTGTTATGGTACAAACAAAGATATGTTTCTCTTGTTATTCTTCATGTTTGGCATTCTGCCTGCTGTTCATATTTCACATCTGTAGACTATTGTATGTTTCTCCAGGGGGTAATACCAACTGGCTACCTTTTCTGTTTTATGTGAAAACAACTATTTTGTAGTTATGTGATACTTATGCGTATTATCTTTCTGATGCCTTTTAGGACACCTAGGAGTATGTCACCCAGGCATGTATGTCACCCTCAGAGACACCCCTTCACCAGTGCTGAGAACCAGGTGATAGTTGATGCCTTTATGCAACATTGTGCTTTTCTGCTGGAAAGGGGATGGGGAGATATGGCACATAGGGTACAAATTTGGTAACAGATAGTTGATGATCTGAATGCAGTGGGTAGCCACAGCAGGACATACAAGCAGGTGCCCCACAGGCCCACTGACATAATCACATCTGCATGGAGGACAGCAGCTGCAGTGGACTATGACCAGATATTTAATGAGGGAGGCCCTGCTAGGGAACCATCACTAACAACCAATGAAGAGTTCCTGGCCAATATCAAGGATCCTGACAGCTCTCAGGAGAGTGCAGTACAGCATGTCTTGGATATCAGAGCAACAGTTTCAGAGACAGAAAGCACATCCCAGGAAGAGCTTCCAGGTAGATGCTGGTATCTCAACAGCTGAATACTGCTGTATAGTAAGACAATTGAAATCAATAAGTTACTTCTGTGTCATGTGTATTTTTTTGGGAGGGTGTTGAAGATTGCTACAGTTATTAGCTTAAGATGGAGTTGACAGCCACATTCTTGTTGAAAGTATAGTTTACGGACATATAAAAAATAATACCCCCTTTGCTACTGTTAATTGTGATGATGTTGCCCTTACCTCTTGATTAACTTCATCCAGGACCATCTACTTTGCAAAGGAGAATCAGATGGCAAACTAAACCTTTTAAATGTCAGAACTGCTGAGCAATTTAAAGAGATATTTTAGTGTGTGCTGTTGATGTCAGACCTGTTGCATGTATCACTGTACTGTCTGTAATAGTGGCAGCACTGTTACTTTGTTAACATATATTGCACTATAGTAATGAAGGTATCATTTTGTTCCAGTGTCTGTTGCTTTTTATCACAGGTGATCATGACAGTGGGACTGTGGGCCCTCTACCACCCGAAGTCAGTGTATCAGCAGGCGCTGAGTATGATGGTGGCCAAACTGAGCCACAACCAGGGGGTGCAGATGTTGAATCTGACACTGAGATTGACATGCAGCCATCACTTGCAATTTTGTTAGACACAGGCAGTAGGCCTACACCTACCCATTCCTGTGAGCACTCAGATATTGAACAGGTGGAGGGCAAAGCCATTGATCAGGGAAGTGTGCCTACTCTGGCTTCACTGCCTGTTGACTGTGGTGATAGCCAAAGTGTGGGCAATGTAGCACACAGGAACCCTGTTAGGGGTGGTCAGAGGGGGCCTGCTGTTCCTTCTCCACATGGTGTAGGTGTCCTGCACTACTCAACATATGTTTAGGACCATCATGGAGGTACAGACATGTTTACACAGGTGCTCCAGACAAATTCTTAGGCTGTAGATGTGACACAGGCTGGCATGCATGAATGCCTCCACCGTGTAGCCGATTCAATGCATCAGATACATGACACGTTGGAACGAGGAGTCTCTGTCATGGAATGAGAGTTGTCTGTGATGGAATAAGCATTGTCTGAGATGGAACGTCTGCTGGGAAGGGATAGGCATCCTTGTGGGTGTAGGTCAGCCATATCATCTGCTGTCAGCCAATGAGGCCATGCCTGATCACGCTTGCATAGTGGCTGTACTTCCACTGCTCCATCAGTGAGTGTGCTGTCCACACCCAGATGTGGCAGGGCATGGTTCATGGTCCTGGGTGACCACATAAAGGAAGATCCTCCAGCAAACATCAGTCATGTTCAGGTAGCAGCATTGGTCATGGACGAGCCAGTGCAACTTCTAGCAGAGCCAGTTCTCATGGTCAGGGACAAAAATGATGAACTGCCACCTCTACCATACATGGCTCAAACCTGTCCAATATGCCAAGGTGTAGAGCCAGCACAGACCTTGGCTGTGTTCATGCAGACACTCACACACTAATTTCACCTGGAGGATCCCTACACACACACATTCAACAGTTACTCATTTTGTCTCACTGGCCATTTGTTGGCTTATCCAAATGTCTGCCTGCTTCTCTTTCTTACTCACACATACTCACCAACCTTTTGTGTCAGGTTACACTTCCTGGTCCCCCACACAATACCCTGTGCAAGTGATGATAACTGTGCCATATCCCTGTTTTCTATCTTTTGGATTCAGAGATACATAAGCTTTTTGTCTGATGCTCAGGGTGCATAGCTAACTTAGTGCTTAGCATAGCTGCATTTGTGATGTTGAACTGGTGACTGGGTTTGGAAAGTTAGACAGTTGATAGCATCAACATTTCCCAACTTTATAGTGAATGATCTTGTGAGGGTTGTGAAGTCAGAAACTGCAATGTGTATCATTACTTTCTAGTCTCTCACTTTAATGATTTTCCAGTACAAACATATGCTGCTAACCTGAGGGCATGCAGTGATCATCAGTACTTTTGAGAGGTATGACTGTATGAATCTTGATGCCTGAGGCCTACTACTTAGTAATTGACACATATAAGTCGAATAAGTCTCTGCTGTCACATGTTAAGGCAATTTCTGTACAAATCTCCCACCTTTTACTTGCTTGCCATATCAACTAATGAAATACAAGAATATGCGTCACATTTGTATTATTAAACAATACAGTCCAGATTCAGGATTTACCTTGTAAATGCAGCAGTTGCTACAGTTTTAGTTCAGGGCTGACTCTGTCTGATGCAAGCAGTACACAGCCAATACATGGGGAGGTAACGGTTGTGTGAGTTGCCTGGCATCAATGCTACTATATATGTGTATGTAAGTAGTAAGAAGGTTTTAGGCCCCTATGTGGTGAGTGCCTGTGCTATGCATTGTTTCTTAGCCAATGCAAGGGCATACTGAGCATGACTATGTCAGCAGCTGGTGGTTCCCACTCTGACTCCTCATCTGTCTGTGGCTGTGGTGACCTTGGCATTGGTGGTGGGATGTGTACCCCTTCCCCTTGCTTATCCTGCTGAAGCTGTTTCCTCAGGATTATGTTGTGTAGCATGGCACATACTGTGAATATTTCTTTACATGTCTGTGGATTGTACTGCAATGATCCCCCAGATGTATCTTGGCACCAGAACTATGACTTCAGCAGCTCAATACATATCTATGATACTTCTGGTTTGAGCATGTGCCTGATTATGGCATTCTTCCGTGGGTGTGTTTGCATTTTTGATGGATGTCAACAGATATAGTTCCAGTGCATAGCCTGCATCCCCCACTAAATGACTCTGTGGGATACCCCCTCTAGCAAACATCTGGTACATTTGGGAGGTGTGCTTGATATGTGAGTCATAGTAACTGCCAGGGTTGCCAGCACACACATTAAAAATGATTCCCTTGGCATTACAAAAGACCTGGCAAATGATAGAGTGGTAGCCCTTTCTGTTTACGTAGAACCTAGCCTGTTCCCCTGGTAGTGACTTCATTTCTATATGTGTGCAATCTATGGCACCCAGTACTTCAGTGTAGTGTGCTACACAGTAGAACTCCTGTATATTTATGGCCCTGTTCTCAGAACTATGGGGAAAATATATGTGTTCACTCTCATGTTGGAGCATAGCATTCAGGAACTGGTGGAAGATCCTGGATGCTGATGCCTGTGACACCTCCAGCATGTCCCCTGTTGGTCTCTGAAAGGTACCTGTAGTTAAGATTCTAAGGGTAACACATACATTGTCTCCACTGGAATGGGTTCCCCTCGGTTTGCTCTGGCTCTGAGTTGAGGACGGCAGAAGTCACAGAATTCCTGTAGTGTGTCCCTGTCCACCCTGTAGTACTCCACAATTTCCACATTATGCAGGCTGTAAACAGTTAAAAGGGCCCAGAAAACTATTCTCCTTCTCAGCTTAGGCCTATTGGTGACAGCAGCAGCATTGGCTTCAGCCTGTAGGACAAATGAATTAAAGCAGCAGCAGCCCCTAACATTCTGTCCACATAGAATCCTTTCCATGGCTGTATTCCAAAGGTTTTGGAATTCACAGGAAAAAACAGCACAGATTCTACACTGATGCTTTATAGCTTGTTGAATAGCTCCACTGTGTTGGGTTGGTTGATTAGCATGCCATGCTGTTTACCTTGTTTGCGTGGGAGTGCACATCTCTACACGGTGCTTGCTGAATCTCAATTTCCTTGCCACCATATGCACGGTGCCATAGAAAATGACTGTGTAGGGTTTATTAAATTCCCTTGCACATGTACATCATCAGGTGAACCTTCTTAAGAAAAATAATGGGAGTGGGGAAGCATTAATTCTTACATATACCTTTTTTAGTTCTTAAAGTTCCGGAATTATTACTATTGTGACTATATTTGGAGGGCAACAAGCTTATCAACAAGCATAATCAAATTATAAATGATGTGGAACACTATTACTGCTTACATATATGTGTCTTTCAGGTCTTGTAGTTGCTGCTAGAATCATTACTATTGTGAATACTTTTGAAACTGTTTCACTGGAAAGCAATATCCAAGTTTGTGAAGGATTATGCTGCTGGTATGTAAACCACCTCATCTGAATGCATTCACTTGCCAGAAATCACCTGAGGCATTGTGTAGTGCAAGCATACATTTATTAACTGGGCTGTGCAATAACACAAAACAGATTGACAGAAACATTAGTTAAATGACCACACAGAAATTTTCAGATCATCATTTCACATAGTTAATGAACGTAGCCATACATACACCCCCACTCATATCTCCCAAAAACAAGTTCTAAAGTGGCTGTCTAAGGCCACGAACACTATGTCTGTGAGGCCTATTAACATACCAGGATTGGATGGGAGAAAGGAAATTCACCTCGGGGATCACATCAGTTGCCATGCTAGACAGGGGTTCAGGGAAGTAAATAGTGTGGGAAGAAATAGCCAGGGAATTGTTATGGCTAGGCTTGTATAGGCCCTAGGACCGATAGCCTAGTACCAACCTATGAACCTATGAACCTATAAAATGCTATAATCCAGCATAGCTATAAATTAGATAAAATGGGTAGAAGAGTTATTTCACATTAAAATACAATACAATATAAATAATTATTACAAATCTGTATTTGTTATAAGTCCCACCACCTCACATTATATTACAAGTAACCTTAACTTGGAGCTCCGTATCAGTGTCACTTAGAGACTACCTTAACATCATTGAGGGG
>NC_056737.1:1881996442-1882051442 GCF_019279795.1 Protopterus annectens | reverse complement strand
TTTCAGTGGAGTTAAACTCCAGGAAATACATAATAGCAGCAAAAAATGACTAATTACATTTAATCACAATAAACTCTGATGAATAACTAAAATAAATTATTTCATCTTATTATGAGTTTTAAATAAGATTAAACAGTGACAAAGTAAACTGCGCATTCAGGTGACACAGTACCCAAAGACACTACTTTGCAGCTGAAAAAATGCAGACAAATTCATTGCGGTGTAGAGCAGTTAAGCTGGCTATGTCTGCATCATGAGTTCTGCCATGACACATTCCATGGCCTTATATATAATGCTGTGTGAGGCTGATGGAGCTATAACCATCCAGGTCTGTAGAGGGGGCCATCCTTGTGTAAGAAGATGCAATGACTTCCTTACAGATATCAGGCATAAACACTATCCAAGGCTGAGCAGTTTAAGTAGAGTTTTGGATATTAATTACTTGGCATTAATGGGAATGCAGCCTGGGCTGTTGTCTGATCCAGTGGATGTACTATTTTAAGCCTTTAACAAAAATTCTAAGTCTTGGTCCAAGTTGATAAAGTGAAAAGTAAATTTTCTGGGATATTGAGAGCAATAGTTTACGATTTGATTTGTGAATTGCAGTTGATTGAGAGTGAATATGTCGACTTGCTGTTTTCCAAGAGACAGTTTTGCAAACTCAAATACATCGACTACACTACATCACATGGGTAGTGTAGTTCAAGTATATAGGTTCAGAATTTTGAGTGGAGATCACGGTTCAGTGAGGAACAGGGAATTAACCCATTTCCTCATTGCAGTGTGATCTCAGAGTTGGTATATATAATTTGCAATGAGTATGGGGGGTGCTTGCCTTCCTGCAAAATAGTAAAAGCGATGTACCATTGACTCTAGAGTGTACATGTCATGTGTATGATGGTGCATAGCTTGGGTGACTAATGTCACCTTCTGCTATGTCGAATACATCGAACCATGGTAGTCGATGTATTCAATTTCAAGTTTCCTGCTAGTTCCCTGTTCCAATTTTCAAGATACTGGTATGATGTCGAAGCCAATCGGTGGATGCAGTTTCAAGGTTTCCACAGCAAACCGAGAGCAACAATTAGGGCGGGTAGTGTAAAGTTAACACTAAATTTCTGCTTATGTGCCGACTATATCCTTGGTATCTGAATGTGTGATATTATTATGGATGATTGCATTTCTGGATATTATTCCTTAATTTCCTGACATACCTGATGAAAGATTTGTATTTTTCTTTTGTATCTGGACTGAAGTTAAACTTGCACTTCTCTTTACATTTTCTAATAATGATCTTGAGTGATTTTCTGGCATGTTTCAGTGTGGTGTTGAAGTAAGGGATAACAATTCTGTATAACTTTTCAATATTTTCAATCTTTTTTATGGGGTTTCTTATGGGAGCACTGCAAGTGAAGTTCATTTATGAATTTGCAACTTCATTTAGGGCAGATGGGTACTGACTTTTCTATGCAGTGTTTTAGTTACTGGGAGAAGTCAGAATTGGATATAGCAGCCATCTCATTTGGGTTTATGTACAAGAGATTGGTGGTAAGTTTGTAAATTACTTCCACAAGCTGAAATAAGCTTGCCCTGTAGAAGTCCCTAAAGGAGATTTCATGTAAGGTGGGGAGGTACCACAAGTCCTGACAGAGAAGGTGTCTAATCTGTAATGACATTTAACTAGTGATATGGAGAAGAAGGGTATGGTACAGGCTCGCCATGCTATCCTTTACTGCAGTTATTCTCACTTGCTTCTTCTAAAGTCTTAATACCTCTCTATATACTGATATGCTGCTGTCTCTGTGGCATAAGCTAACTCACTCATTAGGGCTACATCTTATCCAGAAAGGCCTGCTCAGCATAATTCTATTTTTCCGTCCATGTTTTGACATTGTAAAGTTCTTCTTGAACTAAATGTTGTAACATATTATTGCATCTGTAAATACATACAGATAGATAGACACTTAGATGTAAATATTTAGTATATCCTTGTATCTTTAAATATGTTCTGTTAATTTCTTATGTGATGCTTTTCACCTGGACTGTGCCTACAAATGGCCTATTGAAATCAGTGCATTACCCTGGTTAAAACATATAAATGAATAACTAATTAATTAAGCTGGTAGAGATCATGTCGAGTATTTTACAGTTTTCTTTTTACAGTTTGTTCCAATATATTGATAATAACAAAATCTGTAGAGTGCTGAGCATATCTGCTTTTACAGGTATGTGTGCCATCAATGCTTTTGTAATTGATGTCCCATAAAAGGAACATATATGGTTAACTATTTATCCATTCATTGTTGTTGAGGTAGTCTCCATGATCTTTATGTGACATTTATAGGGATCTGAGGTTGCAATGAAGGTAGAGTTGGACTTGTTAAAGGTGATTTGTGCCTCTATGAGCTCCTTGTTAAGGTCATATGTAATATGTTGTGACATGAAGGTGCTTTTTAACAAATGCAGATACAGTTCCACAGTTATCCAAGGTCCTAATGGTGTGATAAGTGCAAAACTTGTAAAGATGGAGTGGTCTCAAAGCACCATAACCATGTCTTTCTAATTACAATACTATGCATGTGTTCAAGATGAACAAAAGCCTCAGGTTCTGGCATATTTCTGGTTACATACCATTAATTAATGGTGTTACAATATTGCCTGCATTCGAGTTTGAGTTTGCTATGTAGGAGTGTCCAGTAGGGTGGTTCTGAATAAAAAGGCACTGTGTGGGCAGCAAAGACTTCTGCCAGTATGAATAAGTTCTGGTCAAAGGGGTGTAAACCATGTCGGGTGAAAAAAAGATCATTCCAGAATGACACATATTGGATCCCCTTAGAACTGCAGCATCTAACTAGTAAGTTATCTTGCCTTAACCTCTAGGTATCATTCTTGGATAAAGTTAGAAACTTCTCAAGAGCAGTGTCTTTCCTGCCTCTAACAAATGTATAGCAAGTTTCATCATGTTCCTCTGCATGTCTCTTTGGGTGCAGCACCACGGGCCATTGACTTCCATATGGGCCACCAGTAGGTGGTAGTTATAGTTGTCTATTTTAACAAACTTTAGGACCCTTGTAACACTATTAATCCTGGTATGAGACAAGCAGTTTACATTTAGCCTCTTCTTTTGGTGAGAGGTGAGTCTGAGTGTGTAACTATGGAATTACTTATGACTAAACATCTCCCTATGTGGAAGCTGAATTGGTGAACCTCATCAGCAGTAAGTGTGATTGGAGAAGGAGTAGGTGTTACACTGTATGCTACATGCTGGGATCGTCTGTTCTAGGAGGTTCTGACAATTGTTTTACTTAGAGTCTCAGTATGAGCTATAGCCTAATGGTTTGTTGTGGTTGATGGGGTAGTGCAGAGGTGTGATGCTTAGCTGTAGTGGGTTGCTATAAGAGGTTTACCGCCATGCTTCTTAAATGTCACATCTTTCTGAGGTAGCTAAAACAGTTTAACCTACAGTGGTTAAATAATCATTGTGAACCATATAAGGCGTGCTGTTCAGATCTTTTCACATTTTGGTACTTACTCAATTTTATTACATTTTGGTACATGCTCTGAATTTATTACAAGTATTTGCATTTCTAAAATATACACATTAAGAAAAATATATAACATTCGTGCTTTTGTAAAACATACTGTACCCTCAGATAAATCCATTTGCCAGTCATAAAACTTGAGTGATTTCTTGTAAAGTGCAGAAAATGCAAGATTGTAAAAGCCTTTTGAACAAAGTGGAGAAAATGATATCAATTCCTGCAATTAAATTCTGATCAATGAAATGTCTATTTCACAAAAAGTTTAAAGCAGTGAATTAAATGCAGGAACTTAATGTGCACAACAATATAAGCATATTATTCATGAAAATAAAATTGATAGGGTCTCTATCAAGCTGTCGTTCATATTCACCATTTTAAAGTTACACTATTTCATTTTATACACATATATATGCCGGTGTAGCTCATCAAATGCAGCAGTTTTCCAGCTTTCCCAATAACAAGTTCTGGACACATCTGACGTCTGCAAAGGAACAACTAATTTCATGATTTTCTTTTTTTTTGAAAATTAAAATTCTTTTCATCTAAGTAAATAAAAAAGTATATTTGTGTTTCAGACACTTGTCACGTTAATAAATCATTACCATGCAATCAACAGATACCCCACTGCTGACGATTGCATCCTGTGGTGGCCATATTTCACATGTCTGCCAGTATTTATTGAGACGCTTTTATTTCCACATAAAATTGTATGGTTGACATCCATTAGCCATTACTGAGAGGTTTGACTGAATTTGATTGAACTGAACAACTTATATTAGATTGTGCTCTCTGTATTCCCACTGTGCACATTTATCTTTCTAAAGCTAGCATCAAGAGTCAGGATACATCACCAGAGAGAACTGTGAAGATGCACTGCTAAAGCAAATAGCAAGAGATGACATTATGCAGGGCGCAGAATAAATTCCTTTGCAGACCATTTATATATATCAGTGCAGTTTGAAATATCATCATTTTATAATCATAGGCATGTCATAAACTACCAGCTTTGCTCTAGCATATTAGGATTTATAATAAAGGAAACCAACAGAATGTACATTTTCTGGATATGTTTTCTAAATCTTCTAAAGGTCTTCATTAAAACATCAAGAGAAATGTAACATGCAAAGTAGAATAATGCAGAACCACAAGTTGAGGCATGTTAAGGAAATTGTCTGATTTGCAGTGATTATTTTACAACTTAAAAAACGTCATCTCAGCCACCAAGATAGCTCTGGTATCCTTGAATCTTTTTCATTTTGGTCATTTATCAGAATTAATATAATATAAATTTTAACTTTCCCCATCATTTGCAGCTTACTTAAGCTGATATGTAATTAAGTATTTAAAGTTACTCTTGCAGTAAGGCAGAGCAGTAATACAAAAACAATGTCAAGCCATTTATGCGTTTCTAATTGCACAGTATCATAAGATGTAGCTCTCATTTTTTCAGGGAGTTGCATCTCATTAAAAGTAATGATGGTCAAAGGTTAAAAAAAATCATGTAGTTTTTTTTTAAATATGAAATATAATCAATATCATTTCTCCATGTATATCGGTCTTGCAAGTTTTACTGAGAAGATCTTTAGTCTC
Organism: Protopterus annectens; assembly: GCF_019279795.1. Taxonomy (NCBI): domain Eukaryota; kingdom Metazoa; phylum Chordata; order Ceratodontiformes; family Protopteridae; genus Protopterus; species Protopterus annectens. The sequence continues at coordinate 1,882,046,310 of NC_056737.1, read as the reverse complement.
TTGTGAATTAATTTGCATTTGTAGTTCAGCTGTGAAAAAGAACTGGACGGAAATGCAACAGTTCTGATTTACTTCCATAATCACTTATTATAAAAAAATATATGCAACAGTCATTATGTCTGTTAAAAGAGAACAATTAAATTACCTATAAGGAACTCTGAATTATTGCTCCTTCAAGCAATTCATAAAAAATAAACAAAAACCCCAACAAATAAAGGAAGGCATTAAGCATGACTTTCTGATCATTTATACGATTATCACAGATGATGATGCAGTTGTAGATTGTGTTGCTCTTCAGGGTTACAAAAAGTGAAGCCCTGAACAGTGCATACATTTCAAATAGAGGATATTGTTTATTATGAGCTTATGCAGATTACAAGCCAACCATTGTTATATTGTCACACAAAAGAAGCTGAGATAATAAGAACTGCCTGAAAGTATATATAAATAACTTTTGAATGCATATAATGACAGAGAACAAAATCAGAGGTAAAGTTTGGACTACTAAGTTTAGCCAGTTCTCTCTTTTGTAAGTTGCTAATATTTATTCAGACATGGTTCATCATTGTCTCATGTGTTGTTGAATACCTTTGTTATGTTTGCTCCCCACAGCTTCTGACAAGAGTCCATGCCATACACCTTTGAAACTAATTTGAAAATAAATAATTACTTGAATTTCATTTTATACTACTGACTTCAATTTCCTACCTCCATATCCTTAACCATTAAAGTTTTCTGACAAAAGCCTTACTCTTATAAAACACAAGTTACATTTAGATATTTTGATGTCTATGATATATAAGTTGTTTTTCTCATGATGTGGAGCTTATGTTCCGATTTTCCTTAGGTGCACTTCCTCATATTATTTCTGTAATGCATTTGGCCTTATCCAGGCAGAGTCTACATGACTAAGAAAGATTAAACACATAACTAAGACATACAAGGAAGTTGGTGGTTGGCATAATGATTAAAGTGTTGACCAGACAAACACAAGGTGCAAGGATTGATTCTCACCAGTGGCCAATGATTGGTTATTGGCTAGGCACACAGCAGCCCGCAGACCGAAAAAACAATCTGTACCTTCTACTTTTGTGGTAACTTCAGTTTGCATGTAGCTAGGCATTCCTCAACATTATTTTTGCTCTCTTGTTGCATTGTTTTCCTCCCATCAAGTTCTCAAGTATTTTTTTTTTGCCTCAAACTTCTTTAATAATTTATTTATTTTAATATATAATCTCCTATTATGGTGGGCCATGCATACCATTTTGTATATCATTACAAATAAGATCAGCTACTGTGGTGTATGTCAACAGTCAAGATACTCTATGCCCTACTGAACTTTAACACTGCTCAATTAGTGACTACTATCACTGCAAGTATTAGTAACATTTGATAGAACATACTTCTGTATCTATGTTGTCATGAATGAGAATTTCAAACAGGCTTCTGATGATGATTAGACATTGTGCACTCACTGGGCTTAAATGCCTCAGATCCACTGACTGATCTCCCCAGCATAATGTCTTCCTAACCAAAGTTTTCCTTTTAAGTGGAAGTATTCAATTATCAGAACTATTAATGCATTTTTTTTGAAAAGGAAATAAAGTAGCTGAGAGAGTTTCCCCATCCCCTCTAGTCTATTGAATTTTAAATATTTGCTAAAACCTCCCCCATAGCACCCTTTTAGGCATTGACAACATGATAAACATTCCAACATACCAAAACCAACCTAAGAAAATCTAAAGGTGTTACTGCTTAATGTCAGGAGTCTAAACATGAGATTCTGCTCCATGCAGGATCTCTTTACTCTACAGAATATAGATGCCTGTGTAATTATTGAGACATGGTTTAAAGCCATGGAAAGCACCCCATTAGTGCAGGGGTACAATGCCTTCAACTCATTAAGCCCAGCTACTGCCTTGGAAAGGATAAACGGTGACAGTGTCTCAACTTGTATCAAAAACAAATGCACTTCAAGGCTGTTCAAGCAGTGTGAATTGGTTTAGCTTCTTATAATCCAAATTACCATATACAAAGCCCCATACCATTTCCTACAAACTATAGGTCTCCCAAAATGGCACAGAAAATCCATAACTCATGCTTAAATGTACTAGATACATTCCCATTCAAACCAACACCATATTAATGGGTGACTTTAACTACCCCACTATAAACTGGGAGTCATGCATGATCCAAACATGTATGCCCAGAGAGATTTCTGAAGTTTGTAAACACAAACAGTTTGAACCAGCTAGTCCATATATCCACTAAGGGTTCTAACATCCTCAAAAACATTGGGGAGTGTTTCAACCCATCCCCACCCCCAACACCAGTGTAATGCCCTCATAGGTCAGATTTGATCACAAATCTGTCTCCATTGACATAAAAATAAAACCTGGGACCCCAGCTAACCATAGAACTTTTAGGAATTAATTAAGGCAGACTTATTATTATTAAGTGATACCCTAGCAAAATTTCAAGCCCCCCCCAACCCTGAGAACACCTCTATCTATGCAGAATTGTTCACAAAAAAAAAAAACTGTACCATCATGTTAATGGCTGCAAAGGGACAGCTGTACCTATCTGGAATAAGCACAGGACAAAATAAAAAAAAAAAAAAAAACAAGCCACCCTGGTGGAATCACAACATCAGTAGATTGAATAACAAAAAGAAGAAAATCATGGCAGAAATTAGAAAGTGAAATGCCCAGCAAGGTAAAAACTCCTTCATTAATCTAAGCAAGTATCTCAGGGATCTAGTCCAGTCTACTAAAGCAAAATTTGAGGTAAGAATAACATCTCAGGCTGAGGAAAATCATAAGGCATCCTGTAGTTATGTCCACAACCTGAAAGGTAATACACAATAATATGCTGAACAAATTGTGAATGGAACCACCTATGCTGAGACAGAAAATACAGTAAATCTACTGGCCAATAAATTTAGCTCCAATTTTACTCTAACCCCCCCCCCCCTATACCCCTCAGGAAATACTCACAGCATAACTCCTCCAACTATCAGTAGGGAACAGGTTCTCAAAGCCCTCTCCAAGTCTGAGAACACTGCATTGATGGGCCCCAATAACATCCCAGAATGCTTCCTTAATAGCACAAAACATGACACCTGTCAGTACCACTAGAATCACTATTTAACAGTAGCCTTCAGACAGGCTTCATGCCAAGAAAGTGGAAGACTGCATCTGTCATCACTCTGCACAAGGGTGAGCCATCTACAGAACCAGGTGACTACAGGCCCATGATTTTAAATAGTCTCATATGTAAAGAGATTGAAAGAATTATTATGGAAATGAAATAGGAAACCTTAAGATACAGTTTGATTTCATCAAGGGCAGGCCATGCCTACTTAGCCTGGTAGACTTCTTCAAGATGGTCAACATAGCAATGGACTAGGGCAAAATGGTGCATACTGCCTACCTTGACTTGGCCAAAACATTTTGCACATTATTCCACTTTTGACATTGTAGACACACTCACAAAATTAGATATAAAACCCTATTTCAAGTACTGGCTAGCCAGCTGGCTCAGAGATAGAACCCAAAAAGTTAAAATAGGGGCATCTGCCTCAACAAAAACCCCAGTAACTTGTGGAGTTCCTCAAGTCTGTACTCCTCCTTTTTGGCATTTACTTCTCTGAGTTAAGGCCAACATCAAGGGCCTCTGGCTGACCAAGTTTTCAGGAACCCCAAAAAACACAAATGCCCTCCCAGAAGACCTTACACAAGACAATAACTGGTACCAGACCCACGGACTAAATCTCATTGCCTAGAAATGCAAAATAGTATTGGTTGGGAAGAGGTCTATTCCTGGAAACTACCACATTGATAGCACACCATAAGAATAGACCGAATAGTCAGGGATTTAGGAATGTCCGTAGAAAGTAACTTGGCCTTCGACCATCATGTAACTACAGTAGTAAAGAAATCATTCTGTTTTGCACAACTTATAAACAAGGGTATCTCATCTAGCTAAAAGCATGCCATTGCTCTGCTGCACGTGGCCCCCATCAGACCATTCATTGAGTACAATGCCCTCTTTGGTATATACCTGACCAGGCATATACAACAACTGGAGCATCAACAGAGATTCTTCACAAAAAGAATACAAGGTATAAACTACATGTCCTACATGGACTGCCTCAAAGCCATATCCCTATACTGGGTCTCCAACAGACTACTGACACACATCTATGCCTTGCTTACAAAGCATCCTCTGATACCACTCTGATGGACCTATTTCACATCCAGAAAACAAATAGCATCAGAATTACCTGATCTATTGATCTAAACCTCATTTGTAACATACAGAGGACATGAAGCAAGTACTGGTATGTAAATCAGAGAAGTCTCCTTCTCTGATATGGGCTTCCCATCCATGTGAAGTAGAGTTCTTTCTGAACCCAGTTCAAGTGTAACTTTAACCAGTGGATATTTAAACAGAAACTTATCACTGGCCTGGCACCTATGTCTCTGTTAGACACAGGCAGTCTGTAAATGCTTAATCACCCATACTCAAGCATACATATATCCCTTAAACAATCCTAGGATATCAAAATGTGACAGATACAGGCTTAAAAATGGGAAAAAGAAGCGGTGGCTGGATGGATGGATATGCTTAAAAAGGCCCCCTGGGGCTGTAAGCCTAGTAATCACCTGTGTACCTAAGGAACTGTTTACACTCATGTGCACTATAACAGTTCCATGTGTATACTTGTGGTACAATGATGTAAGTGACTGCATGATGCAGAGAATCTCAGTATCTGATAGGCAACTGAGCATGACCCTCTGCTTGCTCAGACTGGTGTATGGTGGAGTATCCTATGACAAGGATCGTGGATTGCATAGAAGCTTGTCTTATGGACTTTTGAATTGAGACACTGTGACTGCTAAATATGTCTCAAGGTGGGTGCTACCTTCATTTTGTGTTTGTGATGTTGTTGAGAGTGCTTGCTTCTTAGGTTACATTTAGGGGACCTTTTTGGGTTTGGGTAGGTTACTTTTAAAATCTTCAGCATATATAGGTTCATATGCTTTGTCTGATCTGTGTGTAATAGGTTTAGTATGGTACCAGTAACCTGCTTATTTCTAGTTTCTTCCTGTGAGAGTTTTGCCTTCCATATCATTAAATAACTGCATCTCTCACACATTGGGTCATTTTGATCAAGTAGTAAGTGGTTGTCAGTAAGCATGATACAATTCCTACATTGTCTCAGGGTGAAAATCTCAGCCAAATTGGGTACTAAGATGGCTGGAAAGTGTAATTCTATGTTTCAAGGTGCCTACTAATGTGACCTGAAGGAGTGGTACTCCCTGTAAGGTGTGGAGTTGATAACTGGAGCTGCTATCTGTCTGGTACTGAAGAAAGTGCCGGTCTCTTCACAGATGTATGCAGCTAGGAATCAATGATCCTTATCTCCTTCTCTCACCAGACACAAACAAGTAGCAGTCATCTCAAACCACTTACTGAGAAGTAGTATTAATCCTGCTGTGGCTCTGTTCAATATAGTCTTCCCTTGGTAGATATCCTGGACAGTACCTACTGCAGTTGAAATCTCCAGACATCCATGCTGCACAAAGGCCCTCAAGAGACTCTTTCCAATACTACAGCTAGACCACTCATTAAAGCCCAATATGCCCTGCCCGGTCATGAACAACAAGTGCTTGTATTGTTTTGTGCCCCTGAAGCACACCTCCTTGCATCTATTGCAAGTCATTCATGAGCACCTCCTGTCTTTAGCTTCCACTTTAGCTTCTTTCTGACTATCCTGGTGTCTTGACTCCTTTGTTCTTATTTATTTGACAGAAAATTAAGTGTCAGTAACAGCAGATGAAGTTCATGAAGTGCAGTGAGATAAGTGACAAAATATTCACGAACAAGAGAGTTAATTTTCTATAGCACACAAGATCACATACCAAACTAGAGTAGTCTGCAAAGTAGTGTAGGTGTCTAAAAGTTATAAGACATTGTTTATACGTCTCTGTGTCTTTATCAGTGATAAGATGGCATCATACCTCTCAAGTGTCCAGATGTTCCCCTCATATTTTTTGACTGTTCTTCATAAAATTTGCAGTTTTCTGGCAAATCACTGAGGACTGACGTCAACAAATTATGACAAACATTTTAGTTTTAGATAGCACATCTTTCAGAAAATACATGTTAAAGCAAACCCTGCTATTCTACCAACTTCTTAAGTTTATAAGAGCAGTATTTCAAATTTGTCCCTGATTTTGGTCCTTTGTCCCTCCATTATTTTTGGCTTTGTCCAGATTTCTTGCTCTTAGAGGTTGAGAGGTATGGTTGGTATTCATTAACATTTATCTGAGTAAGTGAACTGTTTAGGTGACCGTTTTCTGTCATGATTAAAGCCAGTTGGCAACAACATCGCAATACTTGATTAGACTGATATAGGTATGTGTTTTTCAGATCTCTGCTGAAGGTGTTGGTTTTCCTATACCCACCTCCCTATTCCTGTATTGTTGTTTAAATTTAAAGGTTTTTGCAGTTGCCTGCCCCCACTGTAGATTTGATCTGGGACACTCCCCCCAGTCCCATCTCTTTACCTCATTCTACCTAATAGACTCCTTCTGCATTGTTTTTAGTCATTTTTAATTTAATTGCATTTTTTAAACTGTTTGGTCTAACATTGCTATATACTCAAGTGTGCTAGCTTGCACTGCATTTGAATTGTTTTGACTGCTGTTTTAGCTACTTTTTTGAATATATATAAAAAAAAATGTTTCCTGTAGCGAATGTAGTTCAGATTCAGATTTGCTGTATCCAGGACTGTATGTAAGCTTCTGAACCCCCCCCCCCCAAGCTTTCTGTGCTGGAGGGAAGCCTTCTAGCTTATCAGTGGGAGTGGTAAGCACCAGGTAACCTATCTACCACATAAGGAGTGGTTCTGGCCCAGAAATTGTAGTTATTGGCCATTTGGGCAGTTTTTCCATCTCTCTCAACTTTCTGATTAAAAAGCCCCATTTGCACTTGTTTCCCCCTTTCCTGTAACTAGTTTAGTCCAGATACAGATTCTTACTTTTAGCACTTGAATTTGCTTATTCATGATTAGCACTTGTTCAGAACTTGTAAGCACTAAATAACCTACTAATTACTACAGCACTCAACCTTCCTCATTACCTAGAGGAAAACAGTTTTGGTACTTACTTTCCCCATTTGCTTAGAGAAAAACAGCTCTTGTACTCACTTTCCTCACTTATCTAGAAAAAGGCATTCCAAATATTTTGATGAATGTGGGATTGGCAAGGCCTTCATGGTCGTAGCTATGGCCCTTTCCCTCATCAATGGCCTTGGTGACTGTCTCAAAAGTCAACCAAGTTTAAGAGGCAGGATCTGCCTTTGACAAAGCCAAACTGAGTTGGATCCAAAGTCTGCAAGTTCCCTATGTCTTTATTTATGAGTTCCATTATGATCCTCTCCATGGCTTTGCAGATAAGGCTTGTCAAGCTAATGGGGCTGTAATTTCCAGGGTCTGTGGAGGCACCGCCTTATGAAGTGGGACCACAGTCGCCGTATGCCACTCCTTGGGTACGTATCCTGAGGTGAGGCTAAGATTAAACAGCTGTCCTAACTGTGGGTTTAATTCCTCATTGAGTTCATGAAGCACACAGCCGGGGACACCATCCGTCCCATGGATGCTGTGTTTTTGCCTTAGTGAGGGCAGTTCTCACCTGGGCGTTGGAGATGTTTGGGGGCTACAATCCTCTGGAATAGATATCTCTCCTTTTGGGGAGGGGAGAAGTTTGCACTGAACCTGTCAGCCAGTATGTTGGCAATGTGTGTAGGTTCAGTAATTTTCACATCATTTTGAACTAATTCTGAGCATATCTGGGAGTTTCCTCCTAGGTTTCTAACATAGCTAAAGAAGGCCTTATGATTCTCTTTAGAGTCCTTGGCGATTTTTCTCTCAAAATTTGCCTTGGATGATTTTATGAGAGCTCTTAGTTTTTACTTATAATGTTCAAAGGTGTCTTACCTTTCAAGGATTTTGCTCTATCTTGTAGTAGCTTCCTCCTTTTGTTGTAGAGCTTGTTTATGGCTGGGGTCCACCAGACTGGACGCTTGCCTTTGGTACAGAGAGTCTTAGTTTTGTTTGGGATTGCCTGATCCATGCAGTCCTGTAGGTGCTGGTAGAAGGCATTTGTAAGTGATTCAGCAGTTTGAGTAATGTTTACCACTGGCTCAGGGGCCTTAAAGGAGACCACACTAGTTTTTAGAAGTGTGAAATCGGCTTTTGAGAAGTTTTTCACTGTGGTCTTTTTGTTTCAGGTAGGGGGGATGAGGACCTCCAGCGAGATTAGTTTATGATCTGATCTCACCAGTGAGGGGTATACTTCGGTGTTGAACATTTTGATCCCATGTTCGTGATGATGAGATCAAGTATGTTTTCTCCTCTTGTGGGATGGTGACTAGTTGTTCCATGGCATTTGAGTTTATGAACTCCAGGAATCTTTGGGTTAGAGTGTTCGGGCTTGAGTAGTGTTCCCAGTCTATATTAGGGTAGTTAAAGTCACCTAGTATGATGGTGTTTGGAGATACATTTATCCCTCCAATGTTTTCAGGAAGGCCATGTGAGGTTCCTGAGTTTGAGAGGGTGGCCTGTAACATGCTACAAATTGCAGAGCAGTCTTGCCTATGGTTAATTGCACCTGGATGGTCTCCGATGCATCATGCGTTGCCACCAACCTTGAGGTGTGGGTGTCCTTTATGAATATGGACACCCTCCTTTCTTGGTGTTGTCCGGATTTTGGGGCCGGAACGCATGATATGAGGTGAAACCTGTTAGTGCTGGGGTGCTCTCAGGAGCCTTGAACCAGGTTTCTGTCACAGCACAGACATCGATGTTCTCCATATTGAGAAGGGCCTCGAAAGCGTGCATCTTGAGATTGAGACTTCTGGCATTGAGCAGCATTACCCTTAGTTTTTCCTTTTGGTGTTCTAGGGTGGTAGGTTTAGAATTTGAGCCTTGCCTAAAAGGCACTATGGGGTGGCAAGAGCCTTGCCAATATCCGAAGCCCAGGGTGACAGGTGCAAGCCGTCCCTTAAGCAGCGTGGCTTGTCCAGCATGTCATCCCAGGCAGACAGACATTGGATCCCTTTGAATGACACCAGAATTTAAGCCAATTATTAAAGCTGATCATCTTATCACTGTATTGTGGCATCATTCTAGGTGAAGGTAGGATACTGCTCAAGGTCAGGGTCATACCTGCCTGGGCTACATAATCAGAGAGCTCCTCGATGTCCCTTTTCATGTAGTCGAAGGAGGTACGCCTCAGGTCGTTGACACCAGCGTGAACAATGACTGGGTCGGACTTGTACCTGCTGTTGAGAGACCTGAGTGCTTGCGTTATGTGGCGGATTCTAGCGCCTGACAGGCAGCTTACTGTGACCTTCTCTTTACTCAGTCTGGTGAGCGGACGCCAGTGTGTCTGACTATGGAATCACCAATGACAAGTGTGTCTGGCATTTTGTTTGGCCTTAAGGGCTGTGACTGTTTGACACTCTGACTGTGTGGTCTATGTGTTGCATGTGTTGGGTCGTGAGGTGGTAGTTGTTTGGGTGTCTGCTTTGGTGGCCTCTGCTGTTTTGGTAAATTTTTGATCAGAGCCTCCGAGTATGTCTTTGTGTGAGTATGTGTATGATTTGAAGTTGTGATGGTACCATGTGTGACTGGGTATGTATTGTGTGTGGTTACCTTCTCCTCCTGTCTGGTCTTGCCAGTCCTATGTTGAGAGAGCTCAGCCTCCAGTTTGGCCGTGATAGTTGCATCTCTCGCATGTATTTGTGTTTTGTGGGAGAAGGAGAGGATTGTCTGTGTACATGAGGCAGTTGTAACATTGCCTCAATATTCCCAGGTTCACCAGTTGAGCTGGAGAGGACACTAGCAACTGATCCCTCGACATACTAGAAGTAGTAGATAAAGAGACTTTCAAAGGACTCGGGAAGTGGGTTTTAGGCTGGTGGGGTACTATCTATAATAAGAGTGCTTTATCAAGGTGCAAGTACTGTAGGAGTAAGTGCTAGGCTTTACAGATAGAGAATAGTCTACTTGGGAATCAAGTAGAGATGAACTTTTCAGTTATAGGATATGCTGGTTAGATCAGCAGTACAGCTCGAGGAAGGTAGTTTTAAGGGAAAATTGGAAGAGTGGAATTTAGATGGCCCAAATAGTTTAACCTTGTTTAACCGCTGCTTGTGTGCAACAGTGGTAACTCCGCTAAATCAGCTACACGCGTTTAGCGTGTTTTATAGCAGGGGGCTGAAGGGAGCTAGGAATTGGCCCAAAACGACCAATGGACTACTAGTTTCTGGCTGAAACTTCACCAAATCAGACAAAAAGGCCGCTCAGTGCTTCCCACTCCCACTGGTAAGCAAAGAAACTTCCCTCCTTCCTAATAAGGCAATGGATCAGTAACAGGATTGGTATTCATTAACATTTATCTGAGTAAGTGAACTGTTTAGGTGACCGTTTTCTGTCATGATTAAAGCCAGTTGGCAACAACATCGCAATACTTGATTAAATAGACTGATATAGGTATGTGTTTTTCAGATCTCTGCTGAAGGTGTTGGTTTTCCTATACCCACCTCCCTATTCCTGTATTGTTGTTTAAATTTGAAGGTTTTTGCAGTTGCCTGCCCCCACTGTAGATTTGATCTGGGACACTCCCCCCAGTCCCATCTCTTTACCTCATTCTACCTAATAGACTCCTTCTGCATTGTTTTTAGTCATTTTTAATTTAATTGCATTTTTTAAACTGTTTGGTCTAACATTGCTATATACTCAAGTGTGCTAGCTTGCACTGCATTTGAATTGTTTTGACTGCTGTTTTAGCTACTTTTTTGAATATATAAAAAAAAAATGTTTCCTGTAGCTAATGTAGTTCAGATTCAGATTTGCTGTATCCAGGACTGTATGTAAGCTTCTGAACCCCCCCCCCCAAGCTTTCTGTGCTGGAGGGAAGCCTTCTAGCTTATCAGTGGGAGTGGTAAGCACCAGGTAACCTATCTACCACATAAGGAGTGGTTCTGGCCCAGAAATTGTAGCTATTGGCCATTTGGGCAGTTTTTCCATCTCTCTCAACTTTCTGATTAAAAAGCCCCATTTGCACTTGTTTCCCCCTTTCCTGTAACTAGTTTAGTCCAGATACAGATTCTTACTTTTAGCACTTGAATTTGCTTATTCATGATTAGCACTTGTTCAGAACTTGTAAGCACTAAATAACCTACTAATTACTACAGCACTCAACCTTCCTCACTACCTAGAGGAAAACAGTTTTGGTACTTACTTTCCCCACTTGCTTAGAGAAAAACAGCTCTTGTACTCACTTTCCTCACTTATCTAGAGGAAAATATTTTTTTTATTCAGGCATGTCCAAGGGTCAGCTCCCAGTGTTCTCTCCTGTCTATCTGATGAATCTGGGCATCTTGGAGCAATGTAGAAATTGCCTCATGTACACAGACAACCCTCTCCTCCTACCACCCAACACTACAACCTCTGAGAGATGCACTTATCTAGCCAAACTGGAGGTAAAGCTCTCTCCAATCAAGACTGAACTTGATAGACAAGAGGAGAAGGTAAACACTTGTACCACACCACACTCATCACATAGTCTCACTAAATCTACACCACCAAAATCCACACATAGAAACACAAAAACATTCACCGAGGCTCTCAATAATAATCTGCTCAAGCAACAGAGACCTCCAAAGCAGAAATGCAAGCAACCTCCACCCCCAACACAACCCAAATGACACATAGCCTGCAGACTCAGTGTGCCACTCAACCACAGCCAATAAGGCAAAACAACGTACCCAACACACTAGTCATAGGTGACTCTATAGTCAGGCACACTGATGTCCCACTCACCAGGCTAAACAAGGACAAGGTTACTGTCAGCTGCCTGTCGGGTGCCAGGATCCACCACATAACCCACCCACTCAGGTCACTCCACCACAAGTACAAATATGACTCTGTCATTGTCCATGTTGGTGTGAATGACCTGAGATGTGCCTCCCTGGACTACATGAAAAGAGACATGGAAGAGCTCTCCGATCTTGTAGCCCAGGCAGGTATGACTCTAGCCCTGAGTAGCATTCTGCCATCACCCAAAATGATGCCGCAGTACAAGGACAAAATGATTGACTTCAACAATTGATTAAGCATCTGGTGCCATTCAAAATGGATCCAGTATCGGTCTGCCTGGGATGACATGGTCAACAGGCCACAATGCTTTGCCAGAGATGGCCTGCACCTGTTACCCCTGGGATTCCGGCTACTGGCTAGGGTTCTTGACACCCATATAGTGCCTTTTTTAGGCAAGGCTCAAATGACAAATTCACCATCGTAACAGGAACAGGCAAGCAAAAACTGAGGGTGATGCTACTCAATGCTAGACGTATAGAGGCACTCCTTAAAATGGAGAACATCAATATCTGCGCAGTGACTGAGACCTGGTTCAAGGGTCCAGAGAGCACCCCTGCACTGCCAAGCTATAACTCATACCACACTTTCGGCCATGTAACCTGGACTGGAACACCAAAGGCGGAGGTGTGTCCATATTCATTAAGGATATCCACACCTCCAGGCTAGTTGCTCAACAAAATGTAGCAGAGGTTATACAAGTGCAACTAACTGTGGGCAAAACTGCAATCCAAATTGTAGCTTGCTACAGATCACCCACCATGCCCCAGGATTCCCACTCCTCTTTTCTTGATGTACTGGAAAACATTAGGGTTCAACCAAGCATCCTAATAATGGGTGATTTCAACTACCCCACCATTAACTGGGAAAACTAGTCATGTACCAACTCCTTCGCTCAACGCTTTTTGGAATTCATAAACTCCAATGCCCTGGATAAACTTATCCACACCCCCACCAGGGTCAACAATATCCTGGATCTAGTCATTACCAATATGAGTGACCAGTATCCCACACCTGAAGTCAACGCCTCATTGGTCTGCTCCGACCATAAGCTAATTACCCTAGATATCCACATCCTGCCTCCACCCCTCATTAAGGAAACCATGGCAAAATATTTCTCCAAAGCCAACTTCATGCTTCTTAAGACAGAAGTGGTGAACTTCATGACACCCATGCAGCTGGACAATACAGTTATGACTACTGAAATCTACACAATTGCACTTTATAAGCACTTACATGAGTGCATGGATCGTGCTATCCCAAACAGAACCAAGACACTATCCTCCAAAAAAAGGAAGCCAATCTGGTGGTCCTCTGCCATAAACAAACTGTACAACAGAAGGAAGAAACTCTTGCAAAAGAGAGTAAAATCCCATGAGTGGAGGATCTCCCTGGTCAGCCTCAGTAAGAAGCTGCAATCCCTGATAAAATCCTCCAAAGCTAGTTACGAAAACAAAATCGCCACTGATTCTAAAGACAACCACAAAGCATTTGTATAGCTATGTCAAGAATCTCAATGGCAACACTCAGATCTGCTTTGAGTTACAGCACAATGGCACTAAATATTCAGACCCAACTGATATTGCCAACATCCTGGCAGATAGGTTCAGTGCTAACTTTACCCCCCTCTCACCCCCTAAAAATCCCATATCTATACCGGAAGAATGCAAAGTTCCTCTAATCACGGCTGCATAGGTAAAAAACACACTATCCAAAGCCAAGAACACAGCATCCATGGGACCTGACGACATCCCAGGCTGTGTTCTACATGAACTACAGAACAAACTGGCACCCCAACTAAGTACCATGTTCAATCATAGCCTCACCTCAGGCTATGTGCCCAATGAATGGTGCACAGTGACAGTTATCCCACTCCACAAAGGGGGAGCCACCACAGACCCCGGAAACTACTGCCCCATTAGCCTAATGAGCCTGGTCTGCAAGGCTATGGAGCGTATCATCATGGAACTTATAAACAATGACATTGTTAATCTCCAAACTCAGGACCCCACCCAGTTTGGGTTTGTAAAAGGCAGATCATGTCTTCTAAACCTAATAGACTTCTTTGAAGCAGTCACCAAAGCCGTAGATGAGGGTAAGGTGGTTCACACAGCCAATCTAGATCTCGCCAAGGCTTTTGACACCATCCGCCACTCTGGAATTAGAGATAAACTCACTAAACTAGATATAAATCCCTATGTCACAAGATGGGTTGCCAACTGGCTCACTGACAGAACTCACACTGTGAAAGTAGCAGACTTCAAATCCAGCTTCAGACCAGTGACAAGTGGAGTACCACAGGGTTCAGTCCTGGGTCATCTCCTGTTTGGTATCTACTTCTCTGAAGTACAGGCCAACACAGAAGGTCTTTGGCTAATGAAGTTCGCATATGACTGCAAACTAGGAGCCATAATCAAAACTCCAAAAGATGTGGACATCCTACAAAAGGGCCTTGCTGAGACAGATGCCTGGTGTCAAAGCCATGGCCTCGAGCTCAATGCTAAAAAGTGCATTGTCATCCCCTTTGGTAAAAACTCTGTACCCATGAACTACAACATAGGTGGTGGTCTACTTAACACCGAAAGTGTGATAAGAGTCCTTGGGACACAGGTGGACAGTAGTCTCTCCTTTGATAATCACATCGCCACAGTAGTCAGGAAATCCTTCTACATGGCACACCTCATCACAAAAGGTTTCTCATCCAGGAAAAAGAGGTCATTGTTCCCTTCTACTCATCACTCATTAGCCCCATTATAGAGTACAATGCCCCTTTTGGTATGTACCTCACAAGACATCTACAACAACTGGAAAGGCCACAGAAATACCTCACAAAGAGGATTACTGGCCTCAAAGAGATGCCCTATGCAGACCATCTCAAAAAACTGCAGCTTTACTCCATTGCATATCACCTACTCAGAGGCGATCTCTGCCTAACACACAAAGCTATGTCAAACCTAGAGCTTTTAGACATGCTCCACTTAAAGAAATCCTCATCACCACAATAAACAGAACATGCTGGAGGGATAGATTCCTGTCCCTGAGACTTCCCATACTCTGGAACAAACTACCTATCTATATCAAACAAAGCTCCTCATTAGCACTCTTCCAGAAAAATCTTGATGACTGGATGGGAGATAGGAAATTCACCCCAGGGATCACTTCTGTGACTCTGCTTGACAGTGACACAGGAAAATAATTTTCTTGGGTGGCGAAAGCCAGGGTACCTTTGGCTAGGCTTATATAGACCCTAGGGCCAATAGCCTAGTACCTACCTATGAACCCATGAACATGGGTGCCATTTTGATTGAGTTACTGTCTGCTAACAGTATCCGTGGTGGTGAGTAAACTTCTCAATACAACTTGCTACAGATTAGGAAATTACACTTACTATGCATGGCCAAGGGAGGCAGAACAGTCAAATAATGTATTGAACACTTTTTAATATTCAGTGGGGTGCTGTAGATGGACTTTGAAAGTGCAACTTAAGAATAAGTTTGCATCCTGCACCTATACAGTTCTTTGTTGCATAAAAAGCTTGCTTATCAATAAATTACATAGTGTGAATACGTTTGGCAGATTATGGAAGTTTCATTACAGTCCCACAGCACAGGGCAGCTATTGAAAGATTTTCTAATGCCTTTTAAGTTTAGAGAGTAGGCCTGTCTCCTAAGGATTTGTTTGCTCACTTGGGCCTGTACATGCCACAAGATACCCTCTGCACAGCAAAATTCTTCGGTGAGCCAGCAATTCAGCAGTGATTGTTTGCAAGGCTTGTGTTTTACATATAGATATATACAGTATGTATTTGTTGTGGGCAGTGCATACGTCTTCAGATAAACTGTTTTATTCTTCCCTGAGCCCTGCTTGCAGCATTGTGAAACTGAAAGTGCCACTTTTTCTGCACTGCCTAGTTTCTTGCAAACCAGTGCCCTGCAAACCTAGCTAGCTCAGAATTGATACATTTTTGATACTTCTCTCTGTCTCAGAAAAGACTTTAGCATGAACTGTTTTATTACCAGCATCTCAGCAAAGCACTTCACTTTCACCAGAGGCTGATACACAGCAAGATGCAAAATTTCTTGGAGACCAAGATCGAATCCCTGATCCAAGTGCAAGAGCAAAACACATCTCTTAACCTTACATGGAAGGCAAAACAGGATTATGAGACTGACAGGGAAGAATTCTTATCTAATCTTGCTTACTCATGGACTAAGACCATTAACTGTATGACCGTTAACTGTATGTCTGCCTTCTCTCGAACGGCTTATGATGCACTGCAATTAGAGGGTGCACTCAAGCAATTTATTGCTACCTATCAAAGCTATCAGACTATACATAAAATAATTATTACAGCAATATAAAGTGAGGCAGCACAAGAAGAACTAAAGAGGTTTGGTCAGCTTAATCTTGACAGGGACAGTTTGGCATTACAAACAAGGACTAAGGCTGAAGTTAGAATTACACAACTCCATGAATCCAGATCCCATCGTTCTGCATCTTCCAGCCACTCCACGAGATCTAGTAGGTCTTTACAGCCTAGATCTTCCACACTTAGCAAGCAACTTATCAAATCCCATGCTGATGGACTCAATTAGAGGCAGAAGCTGCACACAGTGAAGCAGAACCTGCACATAGAGAAGCAGAAAGAGAGGCCGAAGCTGCCCGTAGAGAGGCAGAAGCTGCACATAAAAAAAAGCAGAAAGAGAGGCAGAAGCTACACACAGAGAAGCAGAAAGGCAGGCTGAAGCTATCCACAAAAGCGAGGTTTGTAGCACCTCATAGAACTCATCACAGAGTTGCTAACAACAAATGTTGTGCCATACTGTTTACTTGTCTCAGCATTCGTGCTGTGCACATTGAAGTCATAGAGTCTATGGAAACTTCATGTTTTATTAATGCCTTCAGAAGATTTCTCTCTATAAGAGGACCTGTAAAGCTCTTAAGATCGGACTGCAGAACCAACTTCACTGGGGCAAATAATGATTTGGAAGTAAGGAAATTCTTTATTAGCAAAGGGTTTGATGAAGTTCAATCCTCCTCATCTGTCTCACATGGGAGGTTCTTGGGAACGCATGATTGGGATTGCTCAAAGGATCCTAAATTCTGTGCTGCTCAGTCTCAAATCTTCCCAACTCATGAGATCTTAACTACCCTTCTGGCAGAGGTCTCTGCCATAATCAACACCAGAACTCTAGTTCCAGTATCTGCAGATCCAGATTCTCCATTGTTGCTCACTCAGAAAATTGGAGTAGTGCCTGCATCTCCAGGGGACCTTGACTGCTCTAGTATTCATAGAAAAAAATGGAAACAAGTTCAACCCCATGCTAATGTGTTCTGGAGTCATTGGAAGAAGGAATACCTTTCCACTCTTCAAGGTGGCAGTAAATGGCAAGTCGATAAGCCAAATTTAAGAGTAGGTGATGTGGTTCTTCTTAAAGACAAAGATGCTCATCGTAACCACTTGTCCCTGGGACTCATTACACAAACTATGCCCAGTAATGATGGAACGGTTTGGAAGGTTGAGGTCAAGGTAATTAAGGAAGGTTCAGAGCGACTTTTCTTCAGACATCTCTCTCTTTCACCTGAACTTTGATCTGTTCCCATTTCTGCTTGCCCATGTATTCAGAGGTGTAGGCAACAGCAATAATTCATTATGATGTTTGCATTTATCCTCTTGTTCTCCCCTCCCTCTTGTTTTTCAGGTTCCACAGGATAAAGAGGTTCTAAATATTCATGGACTTAAAGTTTATTGTTATTGTTATTTAGTGAAATCTAAAGATTTCAGGCAGGGAGTGTCATGTTACACATGCTAGTGTATTTGCTGTTCAGCTAAGAAATTGCCTTTTTTGTATTTTGTCCTAACTGCTTTCTTGTCACCTATGTTAGCTAACTTCACCCTTCTCCCCCATTTTCTTCAGTGTGTGTGTGTTAGACTCCATTGCAGCCACATGTCTATTGCTGGAGTGTGTCAAAGCATCATTATTTGACCTATTGGAATGTCATCTTGTATTAAGATCTACACAGTTTTGGAAATTAAAATATTTAATGGTCTCCACAGGTGTCATTTCGATTGAGTCACTGTCTGCTAACACTAGCCGTGGTGGTGAGTAAATTTCTCAACACATCTTGCTACAGATGAGGAGGTTACACTTACTATGCATGGCCAAGGGAGGCAGAACAGTACCTAACCTTTTGAGTTTGTCAACAATACCCAAGTGGGGTATTGTGTCAAATGCCTTGGCCAGGTCAAGGTAGGCAGTGTGAATGACTCTGCCCTCATCCACTGCCTTGATGACCTTCTCGAAGAAATCCACCAGGTTGAGCAGGCATGATCTGCCCTTGATGAAACCAAATTGAGTTGGGTCCAGTGTCTGGAGGTTTACTATATCTCTATTGATCATCTCCATGATAATTCTTTCCATGGCTTTACATACAAGACTAGTGAAGCTTATAGGTCTGTAGATGGCCCACCTTTGTGCAGAGGGGTGATTGTTGCCTTTTGTCATTCATGAGGCATGAAGCCTGTTTGGACTCTACAGATAAAGAGTATTTCCAGAGGCCCAGATAGGTGATGTTTCATGCTATTTAGAAGGCATCCTGGGATAATGTCTAGGTCCATTGATGCAGTGTTCTTGGTCTTAGAGAGAGCATTAAGGACATGTTCCCTAGTGATAGTAGTGGGTGTTATATTTGATGATATTTCCTGCAGGAATGTTGAGGGAGAGAGAGGGGTAAAGTTGGAGCTGAATTTATCAGCCAGGAGGTTTGCTATATCTTCTGGCTCAGTATAGATGGCTCCATTTACAATGAGCTCTGCACACAATTGTGTACTGCCTTTCAGGTTATGGACATAGCTAAAGAATGCTTTGTGGTGGTCCTTGGCCTGGGAGGCCAAACTTACCTCAAAGTTGGCTTTGGTAGACTTTATTTATCCTTTGAGCTGTGTGTTTAGTTTGATGAGAGTGCTTATATCCTACTAGGTGCTGCACCTCCTAATTTTTGCCATAATTTTATTCCCTCTGTTATACAGCTAACTGATTTTGTGATTCCACCAAGATGGCTTGTTTTTTTAGTTAGTTCTGTACTTCTTCCTGGTGGGTACAGCTGCCTCTATACAGCTATTAACATGCTTGTACATGGTTTCTGTGAACAGTTCTGCATAGGCAGAAGTTTTGTCAGGGGTTTATGAGGGCTTGAAATTTTGACAGGTTCTCACTTAATAGCAGAAGGTTAGCTTTAGCATAGTTCCTGAAAATTCCAAGTTTAGCTGGGGTTCCAGGTTTTACTTTTACTTCAAAGGAGACCATTTTGTGGTCGGACCTTACCAGGGAAGGCATTACAGTAGGGGTTGTGCAGCAGTCTCCCTTATTAGTGAGGACCAGATCCAGTATGGTTGCACCTCTGGTTGGTGCATTGACAATGTGGTCCAGGGAGTTTGCGTTTAAAAAATCCAGGAATCTCTGTGCATGTATGTTTGGTGGGGTCTATTTCACCCTGTCGAAGGCCGACAATATCGAAGCTGATATTGTCGGCACCAAAATGTCGAAAGCTAAAAAGTCATTGCATGTGTAAATGGAAATCTCTGCAAGGGGAGATTTCCATTTACTGCAATGTAGTGTGATCTCGGAGTTGGTATATTTAAGTAGCGAGGGGTGTTGGGGTGCAGGTGGGGCTTGCCCGACTGCATAGAGCAATTTGTGTTATGTTTGGGTGTTTTTTTTTGTTTATAGAAGTGATCCTATACAGTTAAGCAAGGAGGGTTAGAAGGGAGTTTAAGGTGTAGAGTGGGACAGGGAAGTGGAGTATCCTGGGGACTGGTAGGAACAGAGCCAGGAGTTTGCAAGGTGGGTTTTTAGGAGGTTTTTAAAGTGTATTTTGAGGGAATGGTCACTAGTGAGTTTGGTAGGCAGTTCCAAACTTGGAAGAGTAGTTGGAGAAAAGGTATTCTCCTGCTGAGTTTTTTCCTTTAGTGACTTGAATGAGAAGTTTATTGTTAGAGCAAAGGGATCTTGAAGCAGAGTAAGGCTGAATGATATCTTTGAGGACTGGGGTGTTTTCAGGGTGGTGGATAATTTTATGAGCTAAGGTTAGTTGTTTGAAGGGTAGGGGCTGAGGGAGTTCAAGCCAATCAAGCTGTTTTAGTGATAAACAATGATGCGACTTGTAAGACGCGTTGGTGGTAAATTTGGGGATTTTATTGTAACAAGTTTCAAGTTTGGCAAGGTCTGCTTTACAGAGGTTTGTTAAGATTGGGGATGCATATAGGAGTGTTGATGGAAGGTGTGTCCTGGCAATTGTAATTTTTGTCCTACTTGTTAGAAATTTTTTATTTCTATACAGGAGGCCAAGTTTTTTTGTGAACATTTTTGATGGTTTGATCTATATGGAGATTGAATTTCAGGTTATTGTCTATTACAACCCTTGGAGTTTGGTATGGGCAGTTGGAGTGATCTTGGTTTTGTTTTTAGAGAAGATGTAGAAGGTTGCAGGAGGAGAGGGATTCCTAGAGGGGTAGAAGAGCTGAAGGTTTGTTTTATTGGGATTTAGTATAAGCTGGGAGTTGGGGCGGCCATGGTGGTGCAGAGGTTAGCATTGTCACCTCACAGCAAGAGGTTTTCTGGTTCGATGCTCAGCTGGGGTGCCTTCTGTGCAGAGTCTGCATGTCCTCCCTGTGGTCATGTGGGTTTCCTCTGGGTGCTCCGCTTTCCTCCCACATCCCAAAGACATGTTATAGGTGGATTGGACACTCTAAATTGGCCCAAGGCATGAGTGTGTGCATGTGTGCCTTCTGTGGAAGGTTGGGCACTGGGCTGGCAACTCAACACCGTAAAACTCTACTGCCAATCATGAGTGGATGGGTGATCCACTGTGGTGACCCCTAAATGGGAAAAGCTGAAAGAAGAAGAAGTATAAGCTGGGAGTTGGTTAATCAGGCTTCTACATAAAAGAAGGAGTCTTGGGTAATGGTTTGAAATTAATTGAGGGAAGAGGCTGAGCAGATTAGTTGTCAGCGTATTGAATCATGCTGGCATGGGGAAAGGTGGAGTGAAGCAGATTGGTAAAGAGAGAGAATAGAAGGGGTCCATGGACAGAGCCTATTGGGACCCTTAAGGTGACTGGGAAGAGGGTAGAGAGGAATAATTGGCAATGGACTGCTTGTTGATGGTCTGTTAAGTAGCTTTGAAACCAGGCAATAGCAGTATAGCTGAGGTTATGGGAGAAAAGGACTTTAATGTGTTTGCTGTGGTTGACCTTGTCAAAGGCCTTTGACAGGTCAAGGAATACGGCTCATACAAACTGGGAGTTGTTTCTGTGTTGGTTAGCTATGTTTGTAAAGGACAGTAGGGCTGTTGTGATCCTGTGTGCAGGACGAAAACCATGTTGGGTATGGGAAAGGAGATTGTGTGAGAGGGGGTATTCCATGAGTTGAGAGTGTACTACTCTTTCCATTATTTTAGATAGAGGTGAAAGAATGGCAATGGGGTGATAGTAAGTCCACAAGAGCAACTGCCTTTGTGTAGTGACAAAATGTGAGAGATTTTTCAGGATAGTGGGGATGTATGCTTCTGTTGTTGAGCTATTTATGACTATGGTTATTAGGTGATGATGGGAAAGGTGAATATTTAATACAGCATGCAGTGATTGGAACTGTAGACTCATTTAAGGACCTGTGTATATGGATAGATTTAGCTATGAGTTTTTCTAATCATTGTTTAATGATAGTCATAGAACTATAGGTTGTATAAAAAGATTTATAAAGTCTAGGAAATAAAAAATGATGAAGTTATTGTTTTTTAGTTATATTAGACCCAAACTTAAATATGGAATAACAATATGGAAACCCTTTAAGAAAACAAGCATGAGTAAACTGGAAAGAGTACAATGGAAATATACCAAGGGTATCCATGGAGGTGAAAATTTAAGTTATTATGAAAAACTAAAATATCTGAACTTGTACATTGTCTCTTACAGATATCTAACAGGAGATCTTATTCAACTGTATAGGGCATTTAGAGACAACTATCTCTGGGAATGTTTGAGGTTATCAAAAAGTACTAGAAAATCATTAGGCAACCCATGTAGAACATTTTATAGGAATAAGAAGCGTAACAAATTACATTAAAGCAAGTACTAGTTTAGATATTTTTAAGAACAGCCTGGACATTTATTATGGGAACAGGTGTTTTGGCATATTGGCAAGCTAGAAGGGCATTAATACCTGTGCTTGAAATATCTGTATACATGTTTGTAAGAATTTAAAACTTAGTAAATATAGATCCATTGATGGAACAAAGCATGAAACTACATATTTTAGAATCAGAAAGCCCAACATAAATGCATAGAGCACAACTGCATCAGAAAGAAGTGGTAAGAAAACCTTTGCACATAGTGTTTAATGTAAATTAAATAATAATTGTTACAAAGTTATCCTTAGTCACACATTGACACCACACTTTACTAAAATATGCTTAACATGTTATATTGAGGTATAGCTGAGGTACAGTGGTCTAGCTAAAAAAATACTTAAATGCAATAAAACAACAGCAAAAAATGAAAACAGTGACGGAGTGAAGAATGAAGAACAGTGACGGAGTAAAAAATGAGAACAGTGACGGAGTAAAAAATGAAAACAGTGACGGAATAAAAAATGATAACAGTGACGGAGTAAAAAATGAAAAAATTGACGGAGTAAAAAATGAAAAGAGTGACGGAGTGAAGCATGAAGAACAGTGACGGAGTGAAGAATGAAGAACAGTGCACGCTAGAATGAAAACTGTAAAAAAGTTACGTGACATGTTCTTATTACTTTCCTGAAAATAAACAATTATAAACAAATATGTATTACTGTCCTTTACATCCATCCTGGTGGCAATATAGCTATACTGGAAGATACCCTTGACTGGATATCCACAAGGATTCCACAAGAAAAACATGCTAATAGGTGATGTGAATGCCAATTGGCTGGTCATAAAATCTAACTACTCTATATCTAGCATGATCTTATATGGTTTCAAACAACTAATTAATAACCCCACATATTATAGCAAGACATCAACTTGTCTATTAAACTGGATCTTTGTATCAGATCCTAGCAAATACACTACCACTTGTGCAATGTTAGACTCTTTCAGTAATCATCTCCCACGCCATACAACCAGACATCTCACACATCCACCTAAATAGCATGTTTATAAAACAATACACAACCTTTCCATGTTTAACCTGGAATACTCATTACAGTCCTATCATCTAGTAACTGAAACGTCCTAAAAATCCAGGACTTAGATGATGCTGTAAATTAATTCAATACTTCTTTGAATATCTTACGTAGCCTTGCATCTGCTAGAAGGAAGAGACTTAAAACAAATAATGCAATTTGGCTATCCAAAAAAGAGTAGAATGCAAAAATATAAAACATCACAATATCTTGAAAACTTTAGAATATTTCGCAATTGTACTAATATGATTAATGAAGACAAAAGCTTTATTATAATAATTTTCAGAATGATAGTAAACACAACACTGCAAAATTCTTGCTAGCCATTTAAGAAATCTTGAATCCCAGCCAAAAATTAAACCCAAACCCCCTCACAATAACTTACCACTCAAAACGGCAATGCAACTCAACTCTTATTTCATATATAGTATAGAATCTCTAGCCAGGGATTCCACAACATCTAATCCAAGCCGTGCTCAGCAGTCATATATCACCATATCTGCATTCACCTTCAAACCTGTTTTATATAAAACTCAAACCATGGTCTACTTCATCTGATGACCTTCTAAGCAAGTACCTTAAAATAGCAGCCAATAGCATTGCCTGTCCTGTCTCAATCCTTATGTACTAATCCTGATCAAGTTAAATACCGAAAGGAGAATCTCTAAATATCAAACAGGTAACTATTTCACCAAGCTCTGTATGCTATCGAATGTCTCCTGCCTTTAAATTGTGTCTGACCATGTGAATTGTGTATTCCTATTAGGGAACAACATGGACCTTTGTACATACTCACTTTGTTTTTTATTCTTTGTTGTAAATGTTTTTATATGTTTTTATATTTTATATTTTTTACATGCCATCTTTGTAATTTGTCTAATTGGAGCATTTCTCCCCGGGCCTCAGGTGAAAATGGACATATATCCAGTCGTACTATCCCGGTAAACAAATGTAAAATAAAATACATAAATTCTGTATATTTTAGTCCAGGAATCCCACACTTTTTCTCTGGAAAAAGTCACACATTATCCTTCTCCACAAAGGAGGAAATTCAACAGACATTATTAACTTTAGACCTATAGCAATCTTATACCCCCTCCAGAATACTTCAAAAATATATTCAAAAACAATTACTAAACTATCTCCTGCAGGAAGAGCTTCTGTTTCCAACACAGCATAGCTTACACCCTTCCTGTAGTATACTTCTAACCTATAAAAATACTGTCAGTAAAGCTTGAGATAACAGCAAACTAGTTGCCTCCTTATTTCTAGACATATCTAAAGTCTTCAACATAGTTTGTCATAGCAAACTTCTACTTCAAATGCCTTCAGTAAGTCTATATCAACCTACCCTTCTATGATTCAAAAGCTACCTATTCAATAGGTATCAGTAAGTGAAATGGCACTCCACCATTGCTCTACACCTCCCAGTTATCACTGGTGTACCACAATGCTATATCCTTGGTCCCCTCCTATTTAACATTCTCATCATCACCCACCACACATTCACACAAAATGCATCCCTAATATAGTACACATTTGACTCCATAAATTTGCACATCTGACAACATAGCACATCTCCAAAATATGACTCAGGATGCTTTAACAGCCACTGAAATATGGCTGGCTTTGTAACTCACAGCTCATGCTTAATCCTTTAAAAAAATACTTTGTTTTTCCTCAAATCCCTCTCCCATGAAAACAAACAAAAAAGTCCTCTCTCTTGATAGTACAACCACTGAAGTCACTTCTCATAGAAAATCATTAGGGATGATAGTGAATGATAATCTTAAATTCAACCTGCATATACAAAATTGCATAAGAAATATCCATTAAAAACTAGGGATGCTTTATAGAACCAAAAACGTTCTCACCGATACAACTAAAGCTACCCTTGCCATGGCTTATCTCCTTCCCACACTTCTTTATGGTGCTCCCATCCTTACTAACTTCAAGCATCACAAAATCAAAACTTGAACAATCCTGTCACAAAGTTGCTAAATTTGTAGCAAATACCAATTTCAGAACCCAGCAGTGTACAGCACTAAACAGCCTAAGCTGGTTAGAACTACCCCATCAACTAACATATACACAGCTTATTACCACCTATAAAATTATCCAGCATCCATCTGATTATCCAGCACTAAATAACATTCTACACAAATGTATTCCTAGTCAGTTATTATGATCCATTGACCAAAACTTCCTGTCTGTCCACAAACCTAATATATCTGCTGGGCATTGTCTATACTTATACCATGTTGATAAGGCAAGGAATTCCTTGCCTACATCCATCAAGTCAATACTCCCCTCCCATCCTTTAAAACCATTCCAAAAGACTTCTTGTCAAAAGTTGGCTCTGTTCTTGAACAACATGAGGATGATCTATATCCTTAAATATGAAAAGTACTTATGCATTCCTTCCACCTCCTTACCTTCCCTTCTTCACTCACTTCCTTACTTGTATCAATTTTGCCCCCCCCCCCACCCGGCTTTCTCTCTAAATATACCTACCACAAGTCTGCTTTTCTCTCTCTTCATATTGCAGTTCCTGTTTGCATTATACTGTTACCTTTCATTTTTCTATTAACTGGCTAAAATTTCTCTAAATATTAAATCATTGTTATATAACTTGAATCTATTCTTAACCAATGTTTTCCTGTTATGCCTAATTTGGCCTAATTATTTAAACTGTAGATTGTTTTTTTATTATTTTTGAAGACAGTAAAATTATTGTTCTTAAAATATTCTGCAATGCTTTAGAGCTTTTCTCCTTGAGCCACCAGTGAAAATGGGCTCCTACCCAGTTAAACTTTATCCTGGTAATCAACTGACAATCAACTGTCAATAAATAAAAGAGCATTGTGTGTATGGCATATCATTTTAAATTAGGGAGTTCTGAAGTGTCAAAACATATGTGGACTGCAGGAAAATGGAGTAGCTTCAGGGAGAATGTATGAACTGGTAATGAAAATAAACCATCACATCCCTGTTAGTTAAAGGTTTAGGGCTGAAAGCCATAGGAGGTGAAAAGCTTGTATGCTGAAATATGAATTGGGTAAATTAATTTGAAACTGAACTGTGCTATCATTAAAGTGACTACAACAGACTT
Organism: Protopterus annectens; assembly: GCF_019279795.1. Taxonomy (NCBI): domain Eukaryota; kingdom Metazoa; phylum Chordata; order Ceratodontiformes; family Protopteridae; genus Protopterus; species Protopterus annectens. The sequence goes on along the minus strand of NC_056737.1, from coordinate 1,882,020,030 downwards.
GCTGATTTTCTTGGCTTTGTGAGACTGAAATTAATATACATAACTAAGAAATTGTACGTGATATTAGGTGAGCAGGGGCTATTAGTTTCAATGTTATGTTTTTTAGTTTGTTAATAAGTTTATAGCTTATAGATAAGAATTAAGCTAGTTGCCCTTTTGGGCCATTTAAGCCTAGCCAGTTTCCCTTTTGTGCTTGAAATAACCTATCCCATTTGGATATTGACAGGCCTTACTCATCTCATGGTTGATAGTTATATATTACACCTAATCAGAATAACATGGATCACACCATAGATTATTTGAGGGTACCCTTGCATGGGACAAAGCATTTAGGAACTGTCTCTGTCCATTAGTAGTACAGGGTGCAGTCCTGGGATAAATTCTCAGTTTCCCATCCATAGATGGAAATTGTGCTTGAAATGGGCATTGATAAACTTTATTTTATGTGGATGGAGAGTCTGTTCCACAATAGTGGTATCCTCTGTGAGATATACCTATCCATCCAAGTATTTCTGATAACATCTGACTTGCTGATGTGTAGTAAATCCATCAGTAATTGGCCAATTTATGCCTTGTATGCCAGACACAGGTCACCTCTTAGCAGTCTGTAGGATGTTGAGTATAGTGACAGGACTTTGTATTGGTCCATGTAGAACATGTTGCTTAGTCCTTGTATCCCTTTAGTAAGTTATTTCTGTGGGCATTCCAGTTATTGCATGTGTCTGCACAGATGCATGGCAAAAGGTGTTTTATATTCAAAGACTGGCCTAATGAGGCCTGAGTAAATGGGAACAAAGACATTCCTGGATATAGATACAATCCCTTTTACTTATAAACTGTGCAATATAGAAGGAATTTCTTACAACAATAGACACATGGTGGTGAAAAGTAAGGTCACTGCCCACATAAATTCCCAAATCCCAAACAACTGGATCAGCTCTTAGAGGTATGTTGTTAATGTAGTAGTTCCCTGGGGTAGATGACTTCCCAAAGGATACAATAATGCATTTTTGGCATTTTGCTTCAGTCCATGATTTTGGCATCAATTATTTGAGAAAAACCTTCCTTCAGGATGGCTAAGCCAGTTGAGGATTCAATGACTTCTCCTAGATTACAGTTGTCTGCAGTCTTAGCCAGCCAGAGCCATTTGGTATTGACCTTTACTTCAGAAAAGTAGATGCCAAACAGGAGAGTTCCCAGCACAGAATCATAGGGAGGGGGAATCCACTGGTGACTGGTTTCTTCATGGAAGCACCTTCCCCTGTTTTAATTATCTGAGTCCTATCTGTGAGCAGTTGGTAATCCAGTGGATAGCAGAGGGGTTTACTCCCAGTTCATTTTGTTTTTCTACTATGCCTGAGTGTGGAATTTTGTCAAAAGCTTTGGCCAGGTCAAGACATGTGGTATGTACCATTTTGCCTTCATCCATTGCTTTGGTGATCTTTTCAAAAAAATGCACCAGGCTGAGTAAGCATAACCTGCCCTTTATGAACCCAAACTAGTGTTCAGAGGTTCCCTATGTTCTGAGTAATGAATTACATGATAAGTCTTTCCATGGCTTTACATATGAGGCTGGTCAGACTTATAAGACTTTACTTGCTTGGGTCTGTGGAAGGTCCTCCTTTATGCAATGGAATGACTGTAGCTGTTCTCCATTCACTTGGTACAAAACCTTTATGGAGGCTAAGGTCGAGCACTGTTGTTAGGGTTGTGGGTAAATTTCACTTTATGCTATTTAAGAAGTATCCAGGGATATTATAAGGACCTATCAATGCAGTATTTTAAGCTTGTGATAGCACTTTTAGAACTTGGTCTTGTTTGATAACTGGATGTGAGCAAGATTCTGGTATATCTTGCAGAGAGAAGGAGAGGAGACAGGCGTAAAGTTAGAGCTAAATTATTTGGCCAGTTGGTTTGCTATATCTTCATGCTCAGTGTAGGTAACATCATTCACTATCATTCCATTGCTACATTGTGCTTTTGAGATTACAAACAAAACTAAAAAATGCCTTGTGAGTCTTTGTCTTGGATAACTAGTTTAGCCTCAGTCTTGGCTTTAGTAGATTTTATTAAGCTCCTGAGTTGTATGTTTATTTGATTGTTTATTTCAGGGACAAGGGCTCTAATATTCTAGGAATTACTCTTCTTACTTTTGGTCATTTTTTTTTCATTTTACTATAAAGCTTGTTGATATTATGGTCCTTCTTGTGGGGTTGTTTCTGGGGTTTCCCCTACACTTGTTTTCATGGGATACAGATGCATCTATGCAGCTCTTTATATGCTGGTATGGTGTGGCAGTGTACATTTCTATTATTTCAGTGGAGTTAATTGGGTTTGGTGGAGACTTGAAGCTTACCAATGTATCACTTAAGAGTATGTAGTTTGTCTTACAGAAAGTTCTAAATGCATGTTGCATAGAAGTGATCTCTGGTTTCAGTTTTATTTCAAAGGAAACCATTTTATGGTCAGACATAACAAGTGATGAAATTATACAAGGGTTGGTGTAAGATGCTCCCATATTAGTAAGGACAAGATTCAAGATGTTATTCCCCCTAGTAGGTACTCTAACTGTTCCAGGGCATTTGTACTGAGAAAGTCTAGGAATCTCTGTACTTGTGTACTAGTGGTGGTAAAGGTTTCCCAGCTTATAGTTAGATAGTTTAGATCATCTAGAAAATGGTATTAGGTTTAATACTGAGTAATTCAAGTTCCTGTAGATATGCACTGTGGTTCTCTTTTGTCACAGAGGGAGTTCTATAGCTAGCTAATATAGGACCTTTCTGATAGTTATTTGGACATGAAAAACAGAAGCATAACCAGTTCAATTAGCACCATAATCACACCACCTCAGCTCTTAAAGTGAAGAGAGAAAACAAACAAACAAAAAAAACACGACCAGGTGGCCAGATGCATAACAATCTCACGCCTCCCAACAGCCACAGCCATTCAGATCCCATTTTTGTGCGCTGCCCCAACCCTAATTTAACATATTTTATTTAAAACAAAAAAGGATTTCTTCAGCACTCATGTTTTAGTTAAAAAAATCTTTTTAAACTGTAGCAAACTGCTTGCTACAAATGTGGCATACAGTTGCTACAGTTTATACTCAGTCTGCATGGAGTGCTACAGTGCTCAAGTTTTAGTTAAAAAAAAATATTTTTAAACTGTAGCAAACTGCTTACAACAAATGTCATAATCTATTACTATAGTTTATACCTGCCTACATAGAGTGCTACAGGACTCAGGTTTTAGTTACAAAATATTTTTTTCACTTTTAAATTGTAGCAAACTGTTTGCTACAGTGTAGCAAGCAGTTTTCTACAATTCAGACCACAATCAAAGCACTACAGCACTCAGATTTAACTGCAAATGCAATACTGGCTTTTAAAAGCTGGTACTACATTAAAGACTGATTGGGATTGGCTGATCGCACTCCACAGCTCTCTGTGCTTGTGGCTATTGCCCCTCATACCCTGCCCTTGATACACTACCATTGAAGAAGCTCTAGTGCATCATGCTGCTTTACCAGCCTTGATATAGTTCTCTTCTAGATGTTGATTAATATACCTCTACCTTTTTTCCCTTCCTGTCCAGTAGCTGGTCTAAACATATGGAAGGCAGTATAGTCATTGTGATGGTGTGAGGCAGTGCCAGCTGTGCCAGGGTGAGTAGGGCAGTGCATGTGTAACATATGCCAGCATAGCTAGCTGGAGTTTTGTAAAAAATTATATGTCATTCAAATATCAAACCGATTTGTAGATGCTTGCGTTAAATATATATTTGCAAAGTTGCTTGTGTTAAAATTGTATCAACAGTGGGTCCTGCCGGACAGAAAAGATATATATATATATATATATATATATATATATATATATATATATATATATATATATATATATATATACATTTGATAGCACAAACACCGATAGACATTTGCTAAAAAAGCAATACAGTTTCCTAATGAAAACAGACTTAACATTAACAGTATACTTCTCTACCCCTGAAACTCACAGTCATTGAAATGGCATTGAAACCTACATTCAAAGAAAAGGCATCTGGCCAGTGGTGGATAATGTTTACCTGTGGGCTATTTTCAAACCATAGAGCCCTTGCACACATTTTTAGTACCATGCAGACATGCATGTGTTCTTTGATTCACCTTCTTGATTGCATTAAATTATATTCCTTGCATAATGCAGCACAACTTTTTAGATTTTTTTTTAATTTTTAGTTTTGAACTTCCTTCCAATAAGCTATACAATAAAACATATGGACCAATAATGACAAAACTGCCCATTTCAGAACATTTCAACCATAAAAGGCTACTCAATATTAATCAATATGCACACTCTCTGCAGAAGTAAAAGTCATCCAAATAATGTAACATTAAAGACATCTGTAACTAAAGGAGAGGGTGTTGCTAGCAAACAACTTTATATTTCAGTGTTTCATCTACAAATTCATTGCCTGCTGCCCTTGAAGAACAAATTGCTTAGGTTACAGTAAGAAAATGGTAAGCTGGTAATATTGCAATAGGAAATTGATGGAAAACCAACAGCAGCTTCATAGTTACTACACATCTCATCCATGGGAGGACACACTCAGGATGGCAGGACCCCCCCCCTTAAAGTACAACATAGTATTAGCAATCAAACTACATGGTGTGGGAGTAGAACCCAAAGCCTTCTTCTTCAAAACAAAGTCTGCCACTTGTTGTGCTATTAACACTGCTTTCAAATTATCTAGCACAAACAGTAATGACCATTTGCTGAACAAAACAGTTGCACATTGAAAACAGACTTAGCATGAGCAGGATTAAACTTCTCTTGAAACTCACAATTCCTTGAAAATGCACTGAAGTTCACAATTCCTTTAAAATGCACTTTGAATGCACTCTTAGTTAGTAAAGAAGATTCAAACTCTTGTCTCCTGTAACTAAGTTACACGGTTTGAGACTGAGTGAATTAACTAAACTGCCATCCCTAACTAGGACATTTCAAACATGCACACCTTAATTCCTTCTAATTGTGAGGTACAAAGCCTTTGTTTGTATACTTAGTTTAATCCCAAGATGGCACGAATTACAGGAATGTTCCTTATGTCTAAACTCCATTCACAGATATGGAAAAGAAGAAGCAGCAGCAGGTGGTGTGTGTGTGTGTGTGTGTGTGTGTGTGTGTGTGTGTGTGTGTGTGTGTGTGTGTGTGTGTGTGTGTGTGTGTGTGTGTGTGTGTATGTGCGTGTGTGTGTTAACACACAGATGTAAAGGACGTTTGTTCTCTTAAAGAAGAATGAATGCTCCAAAGAAGAAATTATTTTTTTTATTCAAAACTAAATGTTCTGGCAGCTCCCCCCAGCAATTGGCTCCCTTCAAATCCAGTGAGGGCCACCTCCTAGCCAGTGGGTCCTAGACAACTGCCTAGGTTGCCTAGTGCTGGATCCATCTCTGATAATTATAACTGCTTGTTATAGTTAATATCAACACTAACAATAAATAATATAACTTGAATAATGTTTGGGTGGACTTGCTACTGATTATTTAATTTCAATGCAAAACAACTAGCCTGGAAACCTACTTCTGCACTAACAAGAATCAGTGAACAAATTATAGTAAAAATAAACTCACAATTTTGATATTAAAATCAGTGCAACCAGTATCAGTATACTTAGTATTCAACAATTTTACCAAAGGGTTTTCAGTGTAGTGAGTAGTTTAAGGAGAGACTTTGCAAAATGATAGTTACATAATTACTGTCAACAGTCAGTAAATAGGGAGAGGAAGGGAATTATGTTTTCAAATTAACATAAGTGGCAAGCAAAAAAACTACATTGGGTGTAAGAACATACCCAACAGACAGGTGGGAGAGAAAAATAATTAGACATTTAGCTCTGAGTTGACTGGCCTGCAACTGTCTCATTGCAAAGACAAGTCTTAAACTATCCTGATATATACTCAGTACTCAAGAATTAAACCAAGGCTTAATTCCAACAGTGAGACCACTTAAGCAGCAAAAAATGCAATGTGTCTATGTACTGGAATCACTAATACAGGCTTGAAGAACTTAACTAAATCAAATACAGACTGTTAAAATGAATTCAAAATCAGATCAAGAAATGAAAACACCTATCTGTCTTTCTCTATGTTGTAGAACTATTACAATGCAACAGTAACTTAAAAAAAAATCACAGAAAATAGCAAATTTGGAATTATCAGACCCTTAGCTCTAAGCTTACTGGCCTGGAAAGTACAGTTGTATAAGCTGAGCTGACCATAATAGTAAATGTTCAAATGATCACTGCTGCAGTAGATTTAGCTATCTAGGTTATATCCTGCCAAGAATATAACAGCAGACAGCTTCCAAAGCTTCAGGGCACCTTCTACTCACCCTAACTGTCAAGTACCTCGAGATGAGCTGACTAAAAGAGAAGTGTGGGTGTGAAGCCCTTCAGAACTTTCCTGCCAGCAGAGAGAGGGAGGCTTGTCCTGAAAGGACAATGCTAGGAATAACAAAAAATAAATTAGGAATAACAAAAAATAAATCTCCACATCCTGGCATAAAAAAAAAAAAAAAACAGGGGAGATGGAGGGAGGGAGCATTTTCTGCAGCAGTGATCATTCAAATATCTACTATTATGGTAAATTCAAGTTACACAACTGTACTATGTTCTTCATATTGATCAATGCTGTAGTAGCATTAGCTATGTGGGTAGATTACTATAGGGTGGTCCAGTTGTTATTATGGACTGGTGAGAATTATTTTGATTTTATGAACAATATGTTAAGTGATGATAAGGTATATGAAAAGGTACCCAAACCTTATATAAATGTTATCTCATCTAGAATTTATAATGCATTATATGAATGTTTACATTGCAGATGTACTGATTATGATATGTTCCAGTAATTGTTCGTAGATGATACCATCGTGCCAATGATTCATAGCCTTCCCAAAATGCATAAAGATCCATTATGTCCACCATTCAGGCCTATAATTTCAGGCCGGGGATGGTACACTGAACCTCTGTCTATCTATGTTGAGAAAATGTTATGAACAATAGTAGACAAGAATGAATACATTCTAAGGGACAAGAAACAGTTCTTAAATGATGTATATAAATTCTTAAATGAGATATCTCTGGATCCTAGAAATTTGCTATTCATCACACTTGACATATAGTCTATGTTCATTACGATACACAATGTGAAGGACATTGATATGCTGATATGTTATTTAGTAGAGTAAGGATATTTAACTCACAGTTCCATAGATCTATTATGTCTGTTGATGGAACTAAAACTTGAAAACAATGTGTTTTTATTTGATCAGGAATTATATTTGCAAAAGGAAGGTGTTGCGATAGGTATGCAATGCGTATGCCCACAGCGAATAGTTATGCAAATTTAGTGATGGCTAAATGGGAAAATGATACATTATTAGGGACCTGTAGATGTAAACAAGTTATTTTTTACAGGCACTTTGTAGATGACTTGTTTCTATTATGGGATGGCTCTGAACATGAATTGTCTTTATTTTTTGACCACCTAAATGGAAGTATATCCTTCTTGAGGTTTGTTATGAATACCTGGTGTAGTGAAATTAATTTTCTTGATGCAGAAGTTTAAAACAAAACTGATAACACCGTTTGCACTACAATTTATAGGAAAGGATGTCATAGAAACAGTTTATTGTATAGGACCAGCATACATCCCAATAACATCTTTAAGAACATACTAAAAGGGGAAGGGTTCAGTATGTCGAGGTTTAATCGTGATGATGGAAAATTTAAGGCTGATTTAAATGACTTAAAATTTATATTAAGGGAAAAAGGATATAAGAACCAAGATATAGAAGTTTCACTTTCAGATATTAATTTCCCCAAACATACTACAGCATGAGCATACTTCTCCCAAGAGGTGCCACCCACAAACATTTCCTTCAAGCCCATATGTGATATGGTACACATGTCCATGATTTTTGGGAACAACACTAACATTATAATAGATGTTGTGAAGAAGAAATGGCCTATACTAACTAGTGACTTGACCATTAAGAATATTGTAGGAGACAAACCTAAATTTTCTTTTAAGAATAAGAGAAATTTCAAATGTATGCTTTGCTATCCTAACGATTTGAGCACAGATCAACAGAGGGGGATTACAGTTCCTTTCAGGAAATGCAGCTTTTGCAGATATATTGATTCTACTGGGGAGTTAAACGACAGACCTTTGTTTAAATAAGATTATATGACGTGACAAAATATATATATATATATATATATATATATATATATATATATATATATATATATATATATATATATATACACATATATATATATATATATATATATATATATATATATATATGCTGCCTATTATGCTGTGACAGACACAGGTTGTCAAATGTGTCTTTTTCGAACAGCAAAGCGTGAAAAGGCAAAATAGCGAAGCGGCTGTTTAGCGAATTCTTACCCTGGGAAATAATTTGTTTGGCCGCTTTCGCTACTTTGCCTTTTCGGCACTGTAGTGTGATCTCGGAGTTGGTATATTTAAGTAGGGAAGCTGGGGGGTGGCAAGCCTCCCCCCCATTAAGTAATGTTTTAATGTTGGTTTTTTTTTGTTTCGGAACAGCAATTGTTTTCCATTGAAGTTTCGATGTTGTAAGCTTTCACTTACATGGGATCGATTATCTGTCATTTGCTCTTCTGAGTGTGCAGTATGATAATTTAGACCCTATATATATATATATATATATATATATATATATATATATATATATATATATATATATACATGGGTCTACCTGATAACACAGACACACCAAAACACAGACAATGAAATAACCGACACCACAAAACTGAAAGTTCAAAAACACGAAACTTCACATGCCCAACAAACCACAATCCCGACAATGAACAAAACAAATACCTTTTCCGAAAAACACACACACAACACAAGCACACCAAAAACCTTGCAAACCTACACTAAAACTTGCATACACAACAATCTATGCACTAACCTTAACCCAAACCCTAACCCTAAGGTCCGTCACTATTGCACACTTACCTTACCTGCACCCTAACCCTAAATCACTTAATCTGCCCCTAACCCTAAAGTCCGCCACTATCGCACACTTACCATACCCGCACCCTAACCCTAACTCACTTAATCCACCCCTAAACCTAAAGTCCGTCACTATTGCATACTTTCCTGACCTGCATCCTAACCCTACCATCTATCACTATCACACACTTACCTTACCCGCACCCTGACCCTAACGTCCGTCTCTATCGCACACTTACCTTAACATGTCGGTGTTCTCAGCATCGGGATTTTCAACTGTCGGTCTTCTCCGTTGTCGATTTTCTGGTGTTGGTTATCTCATTGTCATTCTTCTCAGCTTTCAGTGTAATCAGGTAGACCCATATATATATATATATATATATATATATATATATATATATATATATATATATATATATACAAAATACTTTGTGCTATTATTTTAAATGCCAATGGAGAGAATAATGTATTCAGATGGAAGTTTTCTGATTGGTTGTTGGTCTACTGCTTTGTATAATTTAAAGCATATGTATGAGTTAAAACGTTTGAACATCTGATGAAACAGTGTCGCAACTGTGAAAGCACGTATGTGGTAATTTTAATAAAAGTTTTTATACCGCCTTATTGCTTGATTCACTTTTATAGTTTTTTGAACTTATTTCCTGGTTTTAAGTCAATAATTTCTCCTTAGTGCCACAATTCTTGTTGATTGCTAATTTCAGATACCACTGTATCTTTCTCATGTGGAATCTTGCCTGTGGCTTCATGAGACTCATAGATGCCGTGAGACCCAAAATCCTGAGGTATTCCCTTGCAGTGATTGAAGTCTAAGTGGAAAACCTTAGAAATAAATCTAAATAAAGATCTATTTTTTTTTCTGTGGAAGGAAAGATGTTTGACCTGAACTGTTTATTTGACATCCTGTGATGCAATCCTGTGTGAGGGAGTCAGGAAAAGCTTTTAAATGTTCTCTTGGGATCCCAAATTGTGCAAGAGATCTCTTACCCAAGACAGAGAGTCCTGATATTTTGAAAAAAAGACTTCAAAGATAAGCACGTCATCTAAATATGGAAAAATGTGGCTATCCTGTAGCCTGCAATGAGCTATAACTGGAGCTACGCACTTTGTGAACACTCTTGGTGCAGTGGATAGACCAAAGGATAAGGCAGAGAACTGATAATGTGATTCAGACACATAAAAGCTTAAAAATGCCTGAAGTCTGGATTAATAGGATTGCGATGATAAGCATCTTTTAAGTCTAGCATTACCAGGAAACTTGATAGAGAAAGAAGAAGTAATAGGTTTTGAGGTGACATCATTTTGAATTTGGGCACTGCCACAAACAAGTTTAGGAAAGAAAGATCCAGAAGTAGACTCCAAGCATTTTCTTTCTTTGGGACTAAGAACATCCTTGAATAAAATCCCTTCCCCACTTGGGAAGGAGGAACTGGTTCTATTACTCTTTGGGACAGCTTGTGATGATGAACAGGAGGAAACAAAACACTGCCCTAGCAGCTGTTAGTCTCAGCACTACTCACATTTATGGGAATCCTAGCCATATAATTTTGTTTTTAACTTAGATCATGAAATGGCAATGTGGAAATGTTATATCCATAGTTAATGCTTTACAAATATTATGGTATTAAACATCATTTAACAGTCTTTTAGAAGTCTATACCTAACCACAAAAAGTCTTAATGTTTGAAGTCTTTTGACATAACTAATGCTCCTCAGTCTCAGACCTGAAACATTCCTTGTAAATGTGTTTTCTGTATTATTTCTAATAATTTGATCTGGCCTAATGAATAAATGCATGCTGAAGTGCAGTTCTAAATTATTAGCCTATTGTAGGCTTTATACAGTGGGATTTTGACCTTCTTCCCTGTGTTTGTAACAGTTTTAAAGATGCCACAACTGATACTGAAACACCTTCTGATTATTCCATTAGTTTGTTGGTAGTCATATTTCAGTAAGCTATTTCTAGCAATGCCCGTATATTTTCCAGCCTCCTTTTTTGGCAGTAATTGGTTGTCCATTGCATAGTGGTTTCCTATCACAAAGTGTAGGATTGTGCACTTACCAACACAGGACTTAACCTTGTTGAGTACTGATTATTCATATAATGAATACAAATAGTGCTGTAATAAAGCATGTTCTTCTATTTTGTTTACCAGTGAGACAGGTTTGGTGTTGCCTGTGCACATACTTGGTCAGATTGTTTTGTTCTCTGGCATTGTGGTCATATAATACTGGACCCAACACTGGTCATTCTGGGAGTACTTTATAGATTGCTACCCATTCTAAGCAGGTGCTCCCTGAGCTCACTCTTCACCTCATGTCAATTAAACAATTATTCCCACAGTTAGTTATCCATTCATTTCAAATGATAATGTACCTCTTATTCAGAACTGAGTTGTGTGAGACTGAGTCAAATATTTTGTAAATTATTTCCACTTTTAATACTTGGTGTATTACATCAAACAAATTGTGGTAGGATTGTAGAAAATTTGTCCAACATTATCTTTTTTTTCTGCTATCTCAAGGAATTTGTGATTAGATTTTAATTTTACAGATATGAATTAAGAAAATATCCAGAGGAGAAAAAATTAGAGGACATAGGTAGAAGCTGTAAGAGAAGAACAGACAAGTGGAATGGCACAGAGTAAGTTAGTGAAAGGGAGAATGTGAGAAGTGCAGTAATTAAAGAGAGGATAAGGTGAAATAAGGCAATGCTGAGGAACAAGAGAGGCAGCAGAATCAGGACATGAAGAAAGGGATAACTCTTGGGGTCATCAGGCACATGTTTTGGTACATACAGGCACTAATGATATGTCAAGGTGAGCCAGCTGAGGTGGTAGTCTGCCACACTGAAGAGGTGGCAGAGAGGTGATGGAACAAGGGGTTGAACATATTATTCCTATGAGTCTTAACTGGGCTAGCAACCAGCACACTGAGGAAGGAGAGAACTAAAATCCGTTAACATCTGATCCAGTTTTATGATTTTTTATAGGATAAACTGACAAGGGAATACCAGGAGATGTGAACTACCTGGATTTCACTGAGGCTCTTGATTCAATCTAACAGACACTGCTGGTAGGAAAACGTAAGAGGCTATAATGGGATCCAAACAAAGGAACTACATTGCTTTACCAGTGAATGGTAAGACAAAGATTTGCAATAGTGAGATGGAGAATGTCAAGAATAAAGAAAGTGCAATGGAGTGTCACATGGGTCACTCCTTGACCATTATTGTTTGGTGTGTTAAAACGAGGCATATAAGGGGAAATGAGAAGAGAATTGACCCTGTTCTTGTTGACAAAGAGAAAGGTGTATCGGTAAAAGATAGCAAGAAGAGTCTAAGCAAGAATCGGCAAACACTTGCTTAGTCAGATGAAAAGTGGCATCTGAGGTTGACTGTTGACTAATGGAAAGTACTCCACCCAAGTCACAATGACAATGTTGTGAATGTCAACTAACTGGGAATGAAAATGAGGCAAACAAAACAGGAAAACTATTTGGGGGTGATGAGCATGAGGACAAGGCTTTCAAGAGCAGCATAAAGTGGTACAGGCTACAATCAAAAGAATGGTGATTTGTATACACAGGGGACATGCTCCAGATGTAAAGGAATAATGCTTCCATTCTATTAGGCCATAGTTAGGCCACACCTAAAATAATCTATGTATTAGTTTTGGAGGCCATACAAGGACAGTGGTGTCAAGCTGCTTGAAGCATCCAGAACAATGCCACTGGAAAGTTGCTTGGTTTGGAAGAGGAAAGATATAACCAGATACTTGGGGAGATAAAGGTTTTCTCATAGAGATCAGAGGAGAGGCCTTAATAAGATAACACATGATCATGTTAGAAATGTGTGATGAGAATGGTCTGAGGAGAAAGGACAGATGTGGATGCTGAACCTGTAAAAGTACTTGCTTACTAACAGGTTTGATGACCCATGCAAGAATAAATGGTAGAGGGGGGTCCATTGTCACATTGAAGAAGGCATGGGATTGGTGGCAAAGGGGTGATGGTCTAGATAGGGACATGGTAGAAGAAGAATTCCAAATTATATTAGGGGGCAGAATAAACAGGCTTATTGTCTATTTCTGCCATTAAACAGATGCAGTGCAATCTTGATTCAATTTCTTTATCCATCTATTTTATGCTATTTTCCCTTGTGCCTTCACTCCTGAGATATTATGAATTACTGAACTCTTGCCTTAACCTCACAATTTTACTAACACCATCTTTTTATTCTCTTTTTTATTTGCTCTGTTTTGTTGTCAACCTTTTTCATTTGGTATGCACTTCCTAATATTCCTGTCAGGGTCACGATATTCCTATCTCATACCCATTTTCATATTGCCTACTGTATTCTACCATCCATTTGTTCCAGGAGTTTTCACTCTTCTAAACCATTTCGGCTGCTGACTTGCTAAACACCTCGACTTCTCCTCAGATATTCCACCCCTTTTTATTCTGCTTTCACCGAAGAAAACAAACAAACAAACAAAAAAAAAAAAAAATTCTCCTTCCCTACCTCATCCATTTCAGTTTAAAGGCTCAGCTATTATAACATGCCCTTCCTTTTCCTGCTTTTGTAGTATATTTCCCTAAGGATGGCAATGGAGTTTATCCTACTAAGCAGGTGCCATTTCTTACAGGCTGTACCACAGGATCGTATCAAGAATTTCTGGTACCTTTCAGCACTTTCCAAAGCACACTCCTAATAGAGTCAGCAGGCATTTCTTATGTGCACACCAAACTCTTATGCTGATACAGCCTTTCTTCAGAATTAATCTTTTTAACTATTCCAAATATTCCAAATATAGAATTAAAATGCAATATCCAAGGTAAAATGTTGTGTCTTTTGGCTTACCCCAGTTAGGGGTCGCCACAGCGGAACTCCGGTCCGCTAATGTTTGGTAGTGGATTTTTACATGCCGAGTTACCAGCCCTGATGCCCAACCTTCAATGAAGGCACACTCATACAAGCATGCCTCCACACAGAAGACGCTCTAGCTGAGAATCGAACGGGACAACATCTTGCTGTGAGGTGACAACGCTACCGCAGCATCACTACCGCGGGTCCAAGATCCAAGGTAAAATAATTACATTAAATGTTTTAATTGGATAGATATCAATGAAACAAGTATATATCACTCTGGAGACACTTATCATTTTTGTTGGCTCATGTCTACTACTTTAATTTCATTTGTTTATCCGAAGCTGGGAGATTTGTTGCTGTTTTACAGGGCAAAACATCACATGCCTTAAAATGTAATTTGTACACCATTGATTGCATAGTGCACATCTCACTACAGTTTTTGTCTCCTTCATCTATACTCTATCTCAGTCTTCTGTTTCTGACCTAGTCCCTGACTGAGTAATAAAACTAAATATACCTTTTCCATAATTCTGGCACTTACTATGGGTAACATCTCTGATATTGCTGTCATACTCATCACCAGGTGCCACCTCCTTCAGTCGACTTCATTGTCTCTTCTAGTATCACTTCCACTACATAATAAATTTCCTTAGCAGCCCCTTTATATAGGTGTTTCTCACATTTCATGATCATATTGAGAGAATCATAAATAATGAACACACCCTTTCCTAACCTTGGCCTTGGTCTAGCTGATTGCATTATCTTGTGTTATACTGTTTGTCATGCACCTGACCATTTATTCTTCTCCTCCTCCTGACTACCTTTTCCTTTCCCCATCCCTTCTGCTTCTCTTTATTTTAAGTATCCCTCACCACTTTCCCCTTTCTGTCCATGTTATCCCTTCTCCCATTTGGTACTGGCTGTGCATTGACCAGCTGTGGCTTTGGCACCACTGCTTTTCTCTCTTTATCCATACTTATTTTTGTCCATTTGCCTTGACTACTTGCTACTCAGCAAATCTGCCCTGTCTGCTATTATCATTTTCTACCTTTTCTTCCATTCTTTTCACTCAACCCACTGCTTCTCTGTTCAGTTCTTCTACATCCTACTACACTGAAAATGTCTACCCTTTCCTAGTGTCCTTTGCACTTTCTCCCTAAGCCTTGTCTCCTGTCTTTGTGCTCTTCCATCCACTACAACCATTTCTGCTGCTGCTCACCTTACTAGTCAGCCTAGTACACTTCCCAGCTCTCAGATTCTATCACCCCTTCCTCCAACAATTTGCATATCCCCACTCCCATACAGACCTTTAACACAAAAGGCATCTACACCATACAAGCACTTCCTCCTCTTCCTCCAACAAACAATAACCACTTCTTCCTGGCATGTCCTTGTTGTCTTATTAAATATCCCCCCCCCTTTTTCCTTCATATCCATCACTGATTCTTCGTGTTAGTTCAATGTTGTTGTCTACCTCATCTTTGCTGTTCTGGTCCTGAAGTTACTTATTCATTTGTTCATTTCCTTGTTCCTTTACTTGTCCCATCTTTGCTCCTTTCTATATTTTAATGGTAGCTAGCATGCATAGATGTCTAGGGGTGAACACATTGAAACAACTGCTACCTTTCAGATAGCTTACTTTATATTACCTGCTGAACATCAGAAACGTATGACTCTTAAAGCACATCAGCAAATTCATGAGGAAATACTTTTAAGTTGCAGTGAAGAGGCCAGTGTGGCAGATCAGTTTCAGATGAGGAATTTGAGCATTATAAGAATTATAACCATGTCTACTTGTTGTATAGGAGCCATGTGACCCTAGTAAGCAGGAGATAAAGAAGTTCACCTGTAGGTGACAAAATGACGCCCTACAGATATCATTGAAAAGGGCCTGCAGAGAAGCTGTCTTAACACTAGTAGCTACACTAAGTTAAAAAGAGATCTCAGATGTGGAATTTTACTCATATTAGTGAGTCTACAACTCCTCTCATTTGCAATCAATATAAAGAGGTCATGATTAATGACACCAGCCCAATTGGTGATAAAATTGCAAGTAAGTACATGGTGCACAAACTGACACTGTGTTTCAACAATTAGTTAATTACAAGTTATTGTATCCAATCCTTATAAGAAAGGTCGCTGAAAATGCATCAGTAGATTATTACCAGACTTTGTCATCTCTCCTCCTTCTACATAAGAGAAAAGTAGCTCTTTATGTGACAGACGGACTTCTCCTAAATAACTATGAGCAATCTGAGGTAAAAGAAAACTTTAAAAGTAAATTAGGAAATTCTGCCTCTCTTCTTTTAGAAGAAGTTGCATCCCTGAAAGAAGTGTCAGCAAAACTCAGCAATCCAATCTATAACAATGCATACATGTACAATAAAATACCTAAAGTAGTCCAAGACTTCAATAGCTGAATTACTAATACTGCTAAAAGACACATTCATTGTGAAGAAATGCAAAACAAGTTTCAGTTTAGAATCTAAAATTTCAAAAATAAAATTAAAGTTTTGCAAGGCCATTGCAGAATGAATAATGTGTTAAACTGTCTGTAAGAAGAGAAGAAGAACCATGTTCCTGCTATTTTTCCTCAGAAGCTTCTCTTTAAAATTGTTGGACCTTTCCAAAAGGCATTTACGTGCATTACTGAAGGGGCATATTGAACCATAAAGCTGTTTCCTGGTCTTCACTTTGCTCCATTTCCTCTCATAAACACATTGCTTAAATTTAGAGACCATCAATGTGTAATGTAATCTACCCAGTCTATTTCCTAGAGTTCTATGAAACTGCAGCACATCACAGCCAAGCAGTTTGCATTAAATGAGTGGAACATAAGCAATGTACAGCAGCCTATAAGTTTAAAATGAGATGCACAAGTTTACAATTCTTTTGTTAAGACAGGAAATACAGTAATTTAATAGATCTGCTGATGTAGCACAAACATCAAGCATCCTCATTCCTAGTCAGTTCACGTGAGTGCATGTATTCTTTACTATCTTTTGTATACTGTCATTTATAGTGCCAGACAAACCTCAGAGCATGCATGGACTTTGCTATTTTAATTTTTTCTTTATCATAAGGGAAGTGATGTCAAATTTAACAGGAACTGCAACTGCATTAGGAAGAACATTTCATGTTTGCTGTGTGAATTATTAACAAAAGTTAAATACCATCTGTTATGTGATCCTTCTTCTGATGTTCACCTCTTTGTTGACACCTTGTTTAAATAACAAAAGGATAAGATTTGTAGTGAATGAGGTTTTCAGCAAGGTTTCCTTCATGCCACCCCCTTTCTTCCACCATCTTTTTTTCTCTCATTTCCTTTCCCTTGCTATTGCCTTCTTTGCATTCACGTATACTATTTTCTGTCCTTGTGGACTTTTCTTTTGCCGTGGAAGAAACAAACAATATCTGCTTTGCGCAGTCTGACCCATCTGCATGCTTATTATTCTGAGTTTAAACTGCATTAGCCTACAGGCTAAAATCTTCCTGATTCCAGTGATAAATGTAAATGCTTTATCATCATAACCTGCTTAGTCTAGCCTTACAAACTTCATCCAGGAGGCAAATGTATGCCTCATTTTCAATGCAAAAAAAAAAGTGGCATGGTAGGAATAAATTGCTAAACCACATGCATACAGTATATTCTGTTAAGCTGTTTAATCGAAAATAAGTCTGGCATAATTGCAAATAAAAGCTCATGTACATTTGCAGTTCACATACACGTAGATACATATTTATGATATTGTAGTCAATAAACTGCAATTGCAGTGTGTTATCTATGCATGTCCAGAAGGGTAGTTTTGTCATTTATTTGCCACATATACTGAATGATAATGCTTTGAATAGTTGTCATTTGTTAGCTACTAACATTGAAAGATACAGCTTTGTAATCTTTATTATTTCTCTAACTGTGTTATCCCTCCTCTGCTCTTCTTTTAAGTCTTAAATATTAGCCCATTTATCTTCACGATAACAATATGAAAGCTTAATATAGTTTGGATTGCTGGTGGTTGCAAGCTCATTTATGGTTTTTTTTCTTCTTCATTCACTGCATGAGTCATAATTTCAACCATTTCTTTCTTCATCTCAGATTCCTGAAGACCAGGCTGTGTTTCTAGTGTCTGGAATTATTCAACTTTCTCTTATGGTGACCGCTCGCAGTTCAGTGTCCTTGCTACCACCCCTCCCATCTCATTTCCTTCATCTCCACACATTCATTCTTTCAGGTTATATCCCTTCACATCTGTGGCCTTGCATTCTAAGGATGAAATGGCCTACTTTTTTATCACTGAAGTTAATATGAGGGAGTGCACATGAATGTCATTCTCCAAGTCTTTTTGCAGTTGTTTCTTTTGCTCTCATCCCTTACAGCCACATTAGGCTTAATATTTATCTTGTAAATCATTACTGGAGGAGGGAAGCTACTTCCCTTGCAGTTACCATCAGTTAATACAGGAGCTACTATAGTCACTTTCTTACAGTTTTGAGGGATGGTGCCTCCTAAATTACCCACTAATGTTGATGACATATATAACAGCAATAGAAGTCAGTTTCGGCATTTTGCTAGGAGTGATGCAGATAACCACATAGTTCCCCCAAGAAGCATGCATTATCTCTAAAAATGAACTCATTTTCAAATAGGAAGAAATATTATATTCTTTGAAAGGGCTAGACCACTTTTCCTTTGTATCCATTTTGTTGAATTTTGTCTATTCATGGTATTTCACTGTGGTAGCAAATTACTCAGTGAACAATCGGATTGACTGGGAAATTATAATTTACAAATTTTAAAAATGGAGAAAGGGACTCCCTGTAGTTTTGTTGTCATTTCTGACTATCTTGCATCTGCAGTTAATAACATTTGAGATATGCTAATCTCTATAAACACATTTCATTGAGCTGTTGCAGAGGGACTCTGCTGTGACTCAGTGAGCAGAGCAATAATAAATGAGGTTCACCCCTTTTACAACCCTTTAATGTGCATGTTTTGTAAGCCATGTTTACTAATCTTTAGTTCCTAAATTTTATATTTTGTAGTAGCTAAAATTTACTAGTAAAAACTTAATGATCATTTAGTGATCTACCTGGAACATACTTGGTTCACTTACTAAGATACAGCTTGTATAATTTCTTCCATTTGCTATGCACTCAGACAAATTTAAAGAGCTACTGAAAAAAATATTTGATTTTCATACTAACTCTGTTTTTGGATAACTAACACTTTATAAACTCACTTACCTTGGTGACAGAACTAAATAAAATAAATAAATAGAGTGGCAAGGACTACTGGTCTCTCAAGTTAAGAAACACTGCAATAACATTTTAGACCCATTTTAAAAAGTGTCGGAACTACTTAACCTTAATTCATCATTTCGTTTCAATAATATCTTGATCAACTTTTACATAAGACATGCATAGTAGGTATCCTTTAGCCAAAAAACACAATTGTAGACTTTGCACTTAAGATCCAGCTTCACAACAAATTCTAACAGCAAAAACAAATGATCCGGACCACCAGGCTGATAAAAAAATGGTAGTTTAATAAAATGCAGTAGGTTAGCACTTTCAGGTTTAAAAAAAACTTCTTCAGACATCATAGAAAAATTATGAACACCTTTTAAAATACATAATGACCAATCAAAAACTCAGTATAATGCCTTCCTCTTTTTTAAAAAAGGCTTAAAAGGAATGACACCATTCAAACCAGGTGCTCTATCAGCACCCAGATTAATTATCCATTTGGTTTCACTACATTCTGTTATATATCTCAAATCACCCCCCCCCCAGTTGGACGAATAACCTACAAAACCATGAAAGAAAATACATGCCCAGGATACTGCTTTACATGCTGATACAAAGCAGTATGTATATTGGCTGTATGTATAGCTAATGTGTTGTAACACCCTGTCTTTCAATCTACAATTCGTTTTACCAACATAAAATGAACAACATTGCCTGCAGTCAGCCAGATATATAATATTGCTGGTCAAACAGTCAGCATATTGTTTCAATTTATATCTATTTCCAGACAGTGGATGGATAAATACATTATTATGTCTAATATGTTGTCAAGCTTTGCAGTGTCTGCAGGGGAATGTCCCTTGTTGTCCCATGACAGGTTTCCTAACCCCCTGTTGATCAGTACAGAGCAAGTCCTTTAAATTCGTACTATGTTTGAAACAAAATGTGGGTTCCTGAGTTATTAATCCCTTCACTCTGTCATCTAACAAGCTTTTCCAATTTTGGTGAATGATGTCACATATGCCTCCCACATTATTACTATAATTCAAAGTAACTCGTAAGGGCTGCCTTCTTATATCTACCTCCCTAACATACATTGCTTACAGTAAGCCAGATATATAATATTGCTGGTCAAACATTCAACATATTGTTTCAATGAATATCCCTTTCCAGACAGTGGATGGATAAATACATTATTATGTCTAATATGTTGACAAGCTTTGCAGTGTCTGCAGGGGAATGTCCGTCGTCGTCTCATGACAGGTTTCTTAACCCCCTGTTGATCAGTACAGAGCAAGTCCTTTAAATTCGTACTATGTTTGAAACAAAACGTGGGTTCCTGAGTTATTAATCCCTTCTCTCTGTGATCTGTTAACAAGATTTTCCAATTTTGGTGAATGATGTCACATATGCCTCCCACATTATTACTATAGTTCAAAGTAACTCGTAAGGGCTGCCTTCTTACATCTACCTCCCTATCATACACTTGTATGTTTCCAGAAATCCAAGGTTTTGCTTTGTTCAACCTCTCTTCTTTACTTTTATTAAATGCCCACTGCATTGTATTCTGATTATACCCCCTTGCTTTTAAATTCACCATCAGTTCTGCAGACTTCATTCTGTACATCTCATCATTGTTACATAACCTAGATGCCATTGGCAATAGAGACTGTAATGTATATAATATTTCGGATTATATTTTAACTGATGCTGAAAATTATGTTTTGAGCAAGGGACTTACATTCAACCCAAGTACAAGATCAAGTTTTAGTGACTGTGTGTTAGATTTGAGACGGTTTGCCAGAAATGTCGAGTTGAAACGTATTTACGGTGCAGAATCTGTTCCTAGGGACTGTGTTCTTAGGGAACCTAAACATTTAACCCCCCTGTCAGTCAAGTGGTTAAAACTTTTTAAAAACTTGTGAAGATGATATTTTTATGTTTTTGAATACTAAAAACAAGCATGTTTTCACAACATGAATTGGGAGCAATCCTGAAAATTAAGAACACTTATAGACAATAAGAATATTATAATAAAACCCGCTGACAAGGGAGGGGCGGGTAAAGTTATGAACAGTGAATTCTATCATAACAGTGTTGTTATGTTGTTGAGGGATTTAGATACCTATCAACAGTTAACACCAATTGATATCAATAGGATCATTGATAAAGTTAAGCATGAGTTTTCCAACTTAAGGTTAAGTAACCGTATTAATGAATTAAGTTTATATTAATCGAACATCCTGTTATTCCATTGCTCATAGCTTTACCAAAAATAGATAGAGATCCCAGGAACCCACCATTATGTCCGATTGTATCTGGAAGGGGGTGGGCCACTGAACACGCTCCTATATGGGTAAAGACTTATTTAAGAAAGTGTTTTTAAAGGATCCAGCTAATTTTTTGCAATTTTTACACAGTCACCTAGGTCCTAATGCTGATTGTATGAATTATTTGTTAGTAACCCTGAATATAAACAGTTTGTTTACAGTAATTACAAAAGAATATGGCCAGATGGCCATTGAAGCTTTTTTGAAACAAGTACAAATTTTGAATCAAACCGACATTGAAAGTGTATGTTTCTTTTTAGACTGTGTGCTGAGAAATAATATTTTCATGTACAATAATTATTTTTATTGTCAGAGCAGGGGATTCGCCATGGGCACCCCCTGTGCAAACTCATATGCCAACATAGTGTTGACATATTTGGAGGATCAAGCAATATTTAAGGCAAGCCACTCATGGAGGGGGTACCTGAGTTATTACATCCATTTTGTGGACGATGTCTTCCTGCTTTGGACAGGGACACAGGAACAACTTTATGAGTCTGTTACCTACTTGGAAAGTACCACAAATTTTTTGAGGTTCAGTATTTCATTCTCTGATGCAACCATAGATTTCTTAGATGTTCGAGTGATGAAAAACACAGAAAAATGGATTATGACTGTGTTATATAGGAAGGAATGTTGGAGAAACAATCTCCTAGCTTATGATAGCATGCACCCCAGATATACATTTAACAACATTGCTCAGGGGCAATTTTTTCGAACATCTAGGTTATGTAACAGTGATGAGATGTACAGAGAGAAGTCTGCAGAATTGATGGTGAATTTAAAAGCAAGGGGGGTATAATCAGAATACAATACAGTGGGCATTCAATAAAAGTAAAGAAGAGAGGTTGAACAAAGCAAAACCCTGGTTTTCTGGAAACAAGTGTATGATAGGGAGATAGATATAAGAAGGCAGCCTTTACAAGTTACTTTGAATAATAGTAATAATGTGTGAAGGCACATGTGACATCATTCACCAAAATTGGAAAATCTTGTTAACAGATGACAGAGTGAAGGGATTAATAACTCAGGAACCCACATTTTGTTTGAAAAGTAGTAAGAATTTAAAGGATTTGCTCTGTACTGATCAACAGGGGGTTAGGAAACCTGTCATGAGACGACAAGGGACATTCCCCTGCAGACACTGCAAAGCTTGCCAACATATTAGACAATAATGTATTTATCCATCCACTGCCTGGAAAGGGATATTTATTGAAACAATATGCTGACTGTTTGACCAGCAATATTATATATCTGGCTGTCTGTATGCAATGTTCTTCATTTTATGTTGGTAAAATGAATTGTAGATTGAAAGATAGGGTGTTACAATATGTTAGCTATACGTACAACCAATATACATACTGCTCTGTATCAGCTGCTCTGTATTTGAGAAATATAACAGAATGTAGTGAAACCAAATGGATAATTAATCTGGGTGCTGACAGAGCACCTGATTTGAATGGTGTCATTCATATTAAGCCTTTTTTAAAAAGAGGAGGGCATTATACTGAGTTTTTAATTGGTCATCATGTATTTTAAAAGGTGTTCACAATTTTTGCATGATGTCTGAAGAAAGTTTTTTTAAACCTGAAAGCACTAACCTACTGCATTTTATTAAACTACCATTTTTTATCAGCCTGGTGGTCCGGATCATTTATTTTTGCAGAAGTATCCTTTGGGAATTCATTCATCCCTGGTAACTATCATATTGACAACACACGCCTTAGAGTTGGGGTCTATGACACAGCATTGAAAATACCTTGCACCGAATGGCTTAATAATCAAATAATTGTATTAATAGAAGTCGATTTTGTGGAGAGCTGCTCTCTCCACACCCCTGCTAAATAAATATACCAACTCTGAGATCACACTACAGTGAGGAAAGGGCAAAATTTCCAATCTTCACTGTACCCTGATCTCACAAAAGTGACTTCTATTAATGCAATTTTCGATTCTAAAGCCATTCTATGAAAGGCCTTTTCGATGCCCTATCATAGACCTTAGAGTTGACCCAGTAGTCAGGGACTTAGGGACACGCATAGATAATAATATAGCCTTT